>NC_050443.1:50684028-50866528 GCF_903995425.1 Onychomys torridus | reverse complement strand
ACACACACACACACACACACACACTGTTGTTATTGTTTATTTGTTTGTTTTTAATCTTTAGGAAATCTTTGGCTATCATATGAGAGTCAGAGACTTTGGATGGCTCATCTGAAGTCAGGTCAAATTTGGCAAAGATCAGCTAAATTCCAGGGTGGCATCATAAGGTTGATTTCTGACACTTTCAAACTATCTCCTATTCTATTAGATCCCCAACCCAAGCAGACAGAGGTGTTCCCACATCCATAGATGAGATGAGACTCTCGAGCTCAGGAATGCAGAACAAGCCATGACTCAAGTCCATTCATAAAAGAAAAAAGAAACACACTCTTGGGGCAGGAGAGTTTGCTCAGCAGTTAAGAGCACTTGTTCCCACAAAAGACCCAAAATCAATTCCCGGCACCTGCATGGAGGCTCACCACTCCTCATGCACTAGGCATACATAGGGTACACAGACAGATATGCAGATATGCAAACACTCATACACACAAAATAACTAAACAAAGAAAAAAAGAAAGGCAGGCAGGAAGTAATGAAGATATACTTTTCATAAAGAAAGAAACACACTGTCATAAGAGGATCAGAGATCTGTAGGTGGGTGCACCTATGAGGAGATGAGGAGAGGGTACCAGGAGTGAGCGTGAGCATGCCAGAACAGAAAGTGAAATCTGCAACAGCGTGCAAGGAAAAGTAATTGCTTAGAGGCAGAAGTAATTAATTTTATGTTGGATGGAGAAAATGTCTAACTGCTTACATATAAAACTGACTGTAAAACTAAGTGAAAATGATATTATGGTCAATTATGCAATTTCTTTTAGTGTGTGTTTGTGTTCGTGTGTGTGTGTGTGTGTGTGTGTGTGTGTGTGTGTGTGTATGTTATGATGTGTGCAAGTGGAAGTCCACAGTTAATATTGAATGTCTTGCTTGATCACTCTCCATCTTCTATTAGAGACAGTGACTCTTGTATCTGAAGCTCATTGATTTTGCTAGATGGACTAGCCAATGAGCTGTCTCCTCCCATCCACACACACACACCAAGCCATGCTTGGCTTTTTGGTGCAGGTTCAGGAGATCTGAACTCAGACTGTCACATTTGCATAGTGGGCATTTACTGACTCATCTCTGTGGCCCCAATGATGTAATTTCTAGTTTTGTGGTTTCTGGTGGGTCTATGCAACACTATTACCTTGAATTCTTAAAAAAAAAAAAAAAAGAAAGAAAGAAAGAAAGAAAGAAAAAGAAAAAGAACAAAAGCAACAACCGTGTTTACTTATTCAGAAACTTACAAAGCTGGTTTTTAACAAGTAATTATCTGAAGACAACTTGTGGTTTGAGGGCCAAGGGCAGCATCAGAGAGCCTCTTAGAAACGTAGGCTTAGGACCAATCCCAGACACACTGAATCAGAACTCTAACTAGAACCTGATTCCCTCTGCATCTGCAGCTTTAAAAGCCTAGCTTACACCATCTTTTCTCCATTACCTAGTCATCCTAGAAATAAGTGAGTACACAAGGCACCCTTAACAACCATAGACAATCTGAGTGTTCTATTCTTACCCACTGCTTCCTCATCAATCTGTGACCTGTTAACTCCATTCTCCTCCTAAAGAATGGTAAAATATCCTGTTCTGAACAGCTCCTAAATTTTGCTGAGGCTCACAATCTCAATGGGCAATGAAATATTTCATCTGTTTCTCAAGTTTACCTTTAAAACATGTCTGTGAGTAAAACAACGTTTACATACCCCTTAGTTTCCAGTAATTTCCTTAGGTCACGGTTCTCTTATGGGGACCTGGAAGATACTTTGTTCATCTCATCTGCTGGTTGTTATCATTCTCTCATTACAAGGTCAGTCTGTCAAGGTCAGAACACAGAGACGTGTCCAGCAACGGGGAACTCTATGAAGAGCGCCTCTCTAGTGTGGAAGACTCAAGCATTCTCATGCCTGCTTAACCCTATCTTCTTAAGTGGAATGGGGGTCACTTCTAAGTTTTCTCATCCTGGACTTTTTGTCCATGAGAGTCATGTGTGTTCTCCCTTAGTTAGCGGAAGCCTTTCCAACTTCTCTGGATTAACAAAGTAAATCTTCTCCTGATCGGCTCTTATTAAACAACTAGGAGCAATCCAGGCAGTTAGTGCTTAGGTTCTGCTATCCATTCAATAGAAGATTAAAAGAAACCTCAAAAAATAAATAACTCACAAACTTATGTCTGTGCACATAGAATCAATGTTCACATACCAATTTGCTTCTTAACTTTCCTTAAGATGACATCAGATATGTTTCAGTCTCTCACCTCCTCTTTTTAACTTAATTAGGATCTAGAAAGAGGGGAAAGGAGGGGGAAGGGGAAGAGAAGAAGGAAGGGAAGCCTTAATGAGTGAATAATATATACATATGTGGAAATATCACAGCCAAACCCATTAATCTCTACAGTTAATATGTGTTAGTAGGTGTAATATTAAAGAAATAATTTTTTAAGTGTTTCTCAATATGATCATGGGCTTCATATCATGCTAACATACATGTATTGTTTCAATACTACCTGGCTTACTGTGTGCAATCAGTCCCCTACTCTTGGATATATAGTTGGCTTCTGAGTTTCATCGCTAGAAATAAATTCTAAAAGCTGAGTTTGAGAATGTCTAGGGATTTGTTTCCAGTACGTGACAGTTACCTTCAACAAAGCAATCCTGGTCATGGCAGGATTACATGGTTAAGTTCCCCTAAGGTGCTTGTAAAAAGTATCCTATGAGTCACAAGGGGGAACAGACAAAAATGTGCAAAGGAAATTAGGGGAAACCAATTGTTCTTATCTTAAACATCAGCTGACAGTGCATGCTCTCGTAATATGCTGGAAGTATCACCTTCAGCTCTGCACTAAGACACATCATACTCTACAGAGGTCATGGATGTGTTCATGGTTAACTTCCACTGCTCTTACAGGTGATGAGTCACAAAGCCTGGCTCACACATTAGACCACTTCCTGACCAAGTGACCTCACTCAAGTAGAACAGGATGTAACCACTGCCTAATGCATTAATACAGCAACTGGTAGATTCCACTCTCACATTCCGTTCCAGCCTGTAGATGTGAAAACACGCCCAGCAGTTAGAATCTGTTTAACCTTTATCTAGACTATACTTACACCAACCATTTTGATTATAATCATCGAAACAGCCAACTTATATGTCTTCCACCCTATTTTGACTTGTGATTACCAGCCTAGTAAAGGTCTCACTCATTTTAAAGAGCATGAGAAAAACAATAGAAGCCTCATGGGGCAGCCAGACAAAGGTCTGTTCTGGATTGGCATAGAACACTGCAGAGAAACAAAAATGTTAACGGGGTAGTGCCATTTCGTTTTGCTAAAGAAAAATAAAAACAGAGAAAAGGGAGAAAATAAATTGTAAAAGATGAAATTTGGGATGAAATCCTAGAGGATCTTGAATGGCAGTTCCAACAGGCAGGATAAGGAGCAGATATCTTAAACAACAGCAAATCACAATGAGTGTTGGGCCCCATGAAGGCTTGGCAGGGTAAGATGATGGAGAGAGGGCCTGGAAAAGCAAAGTAAATACCCAGCTGTGATGGGTCGAAGGAAGAGTGAAGGGGGACAGAGGGGGACAGAACTTGTGCACCAGGGTGATTGAGACAAAAAGTTGTTCCTTGCCAGTAGTTCCCAGGACAATCCTCTCCCTGGGCCCCAAATCCTCACCAGATCATACTTTATCACCAGACTCTCTGTCATCAAAATAGTAGACACTAAAGCACAGCTAAATGCTAGGTTGCATGAGAGCCTGGTTTCAATTCTTAGCACAAAAAGGAAAAGAGATAGAGGATAGGAAAGGGGAAAGAAGAGGAGAGGGGAGGGTGAGGGAAGAGGAGGGGAGAGGAGGAGAGGGGAAAGGAGGGGAGAGGAGGAGAGGGGAGAGGAGGGGAGAGGTGGAGAGGGGAGAGGAGGAGGGTAGGAGCGAGGGGAAGAGGGGGAGAGGAAGAATAAACACATTTGTCAGATTGAGGCAGGAGGATCATTATGAATTTGAGGCCAGCACGGCCCATAAAGTGAGTCCTGTCTAAAATAAAGGAGGAGTAAATATAAATACATAGGTCTTGGTATAAACTAGATGGAACATGAGTTTTTTACATTCTGGCATGTATGGCATGATTGAATGAGACATGAGTCAATGATGTCAACGGTACATGCTAAAAAGATGAATATACTTTGTTTGTTTTTACAGATCTTTCCCCTAATCTCAGAATGTGGTCCAAGATAAGCCAATTTTTGAGCACCTGGCTGCATCCCTGTGATAAATTAGATTCCTGACCCCAACTTGTTCTATAAGATATAAAACCCAATGTAGAAGGCTCAGGTTATGGTCTCTATCTTTTTAGGAGAGGCTATCAACAGAGGATGAGGGACTAAACTGACTCATGAGTTACATGGATCTGAAAAATGTGTGAGTGGTTATGGAAAGTCTTGCATTTAAAAAGGCAACGTCTAAGTAATTGAATAAGCAGTAACACATGACATGTGTATACTTACAACTCAGCAAATTCACTTGGAGTACAATGGGCTGGTATGTGTGGCACACACTCATGGATGAGAAAATTCAAAGCTGGGCCTATATAGATGCTCATGAAAGTGCTGTTGTGATATCCCAAAGGTGGGAGAAACCTGGGCATGCATACAGTATGACAACAACTGACCCAGCCTAACATGAAGTAGGTAGAGAGGAGCATATCTGCTTCTCCTAACAAGGTGAGGTCACCAAGACATCAATGAAGGATCTGTATGGTGACATGATATAACACTTGTTCTCTAAACTCTCCTGCAGGGATGGAGGACTGTCAAGATTCATACTATTGATGGGTCACATCCCTGGGTTGGAAAGGCAACTGGAATTGGAAGTAACACCAAAGGCCTCAGCTCTATTCTTTCCCACCTTTATGTTAGTGAGGTGAATAAAGTTAAGACAATTGTTTTGCCCTTCAAATTTTATGTGGGAATTTTAAATTTCTTGGTTCTAAAATGTCTATTATTATCCCTTTAATTCTAAGATTTTATACCACAGAAAACTTTCCTCTAAAGTGATTAACTAGAAAAAATGTTTAAAAGGTGCTAGTTTAGACCAGAAGTTAAAAGTTGAATAACAATGATAGTACATAATTGATTAATAGGTAAATGACTGGTAGATAATAGACACATCATAAACAAATAGTTTTGTAGATTACTGATGATAGATAGGTAGATAGGTAGGTATGTAGGTAGATAGATAGATAGATGATAGATAGATAGATAGATAGATAGATAGATAGATAGATAAACAGACAGACAGACAGATTAGCCAAAGGACACTCTAATCCCCTGACCAGAGACCTACAGTCTCCATGAAAGATACCATCTTTACAAAGGATTGCCAAGGCAAGTCAATTATTATAGTCATAGGACATCTGCAGCTCAAATGGTGTGGAGGTGTGTGTGTGTGTGTGTGTGTGTGTGTGTGTGTGTGTGCCACTGAGTTGCTAAGGCTGGGAGATCCTTGAATAGGTCAGTTTCCAGGAGTATGAGACATTAGCAGTCTGCAGGAGACCCAAGGATGGGACACTTAAAACTAGAGCAAAATCATCTCAATTGAAATGATTCACAGAATTATTTTTCATAGCTCCAGAACCAGTGGCAGAAAATCATTTTCTAAATTAGAAATGGTGATGCACATCTTTAATCCTAGCACTTAGGAGGCAGATGCAGGTGGATCTCCATGAGTTTGAAGCCATTCTGTTCTTCACAGAGAGTCATGGAACAAAGAACAGCCAGGATTAGGTAGAGACTGTGTGTGTGTGTGTGTGTGTGTGTGTGTGTGAGAGAGAGAGAGAGAGAGAGAGAGAGAGAGAGAGAGAGAGAGAGAGAGAGAGAGAGAAATAGACAGAGAGACCAAGACCAAGAGAGAGGGAGGGAAAGAGGGAGGGAAAGAAGAAGGAGGAAGGAAGGGAGGAAGGAAGGAAGGAAGGAAGGAAGGAAGGAAGGAAGGAAGGAAGGAAGGAAAGAAAGAAAGAAGGAAAGGAAATGATGAACTTTGTATTAGTTCCAGTTTTAGAGAACAAGGAGGATCTAAGGCAATTTTAATAGAGTTCAGCCAATAACAATTAACAGCAAATCACCTTCTGCTCCCTGAGGACATCTTCACTTATGGTGTTTGGGGTAAAGCATCATCGGGGGATTCTAGCACAGGACATCAAGGAAAATCCTAACCTACTATGTTGTCCAAAAGCAGAATTCATTCTTTAAGTAAGTCAGAGGAGCCTCCAGAACATGAATCCTAAATGATAGAAAGTTCTGCAAAAACAATAAGGTAGCCTTTCAGGAGGAGCATGGCTCCTGTGTGGATTTTGGTTACTCTGGACTGTAGTTTTAACTCCCATTCAGAAGTTACCTTGTAAATCAGGGTGGGTTTTTGGGTTTTTTTTTTTTTTTTCATGCATCTGAAAGCAATAGCTACCAAAATGGGTTTGCAAAAAATATTTCTCGGAGCCCAAAGCTGAGTCCAATCTGTAAGGCTGAGCATGTGAGAGTCACTCTGGGAAAGGGTGTTTAATGAATAACTTTGCAGTAAAAGGCCTTGAAAACTCCCTCAGAACACTAGATCCCGGCTCCCTGTCTAAAATACATTAACAGCCTCCAGAAGGTTTTGAGACACTGCTAAGGGCATCAGGCCAGCTTCAGAAGCCCTGACATTTCCATTCTGCCACAGAAAAAGGTTCCTCCTTGGTCTCCACCCATCCCCCCCCCCACCATCCAGGCTTGCTTTGGAGATGGAGGGGGCTGGCTGTTCTGCTGGAGAGAAAGATTGATAAAGCCAAGGCATCAGACTTGTTTCCTATGCATGAAATTGATTAAATGCTTCACGAAATGGCTTATAAGTTTGCTTCTCATATTTCTATCACCCACTGAAAAGATTACAGAAACTTCGCATATGACCATGTTGTATACAATACCAAATTACAAAAGGTTGTAAAAACTAATGTTTTGTTTTAAAGTTTTGAGCAGGACCATATGCCTTCAGTGACCTTGAGTAAGCTATTTTAATTCAAAACATTTCAAAGACTACAAAGGGGGGAGAAATATTCAACAACATAACAAACCAGCCTAGCTGGGTAGACTTCGGCTCGGGCTGTTCAACTTCTTGGTTTTTGCTTAGGATAGAGCAATACTCCCTGTGCAAATGCCTGGGCTTCGAAAGCTGGGGAGCACATGCGGTGTCACCAGGGATATATTTACAAAGGAGATGAAACAAAGCCGTGGAGACCTCCCAAAAGCTGAGTCTGTTCTATTATTTTTAGTTCAGACAGGCGCATCCTAGGGCGTAGGCGTCCTGAACACACTTGTAGGACCACATAGAGAAGATGACAACTATTAGCAGGGGTGGGTGGGATTGTTTTATTTGGGGGTTTTGTTTTGGTTTTAATCTTTATACATCTTTCAAATGTCAAGTATGTTATATTTTTTTGTCTTCCATGTGAGAATTCCTTCTAAGGATTATATAACGTTGGGGGCAGGGGGTTAGCCTAGAAGCAATTTACAGGCAAGCAGGTGACCCACAGATGTTACTTAGGAAACTAACCTTTTGTAACATGGCCTGAAAATACCTTCACTTGTACAGGAAAAATGATATTCCTTCATAACATTTATAGGACATCATGTCCTAAGCAAGAATTAACATTTGGCATTAATGCATGCTTCTTGCAGTAATTTCAAGACAAGAAGGTTTACAACCAGTGATGTGGGTAAAACCCCTACTGGTCTGGTGTCTGTGGGGTAAGCCCAGCTTCTACCACATTCAGAAACAGTCAGTACAAGGGCAAAGATTGCCGCCATAGCTAGGACAGGTCAGAGCCCAGTGAGGCGGTATTTGTCAGTGGAACAAACAAACAGAAGCTTTTCAACACCAGGTCCAGCCTGTGCCAAGCCTGCTTATGCCCTGTAGTTTCTAGGCACTTCCAATGACTCTCAACCTTACTGCTAACATCTATCTATCTATCTATCTATCTATCTATCTATCTATCTATCTATCTATTTATTTATTTAATCTGGCATTTGTTCATTGTACATCCTATAGTGAAGGATACTTTCAAGTATATGGTACTTTGAGTATATTTTCTCCATACTGTTCCCCTTTCTCTCCTCTTCTCATCAATTCCCTTTGTTGCCATAGACAGTTTCAATTCTCCTTCATATGATGTATGTATGTGTACTTGCACATGTTTCTGAGATGGAGAACAACAGGTATGTAAGCACGTGTTTAGGAGGGTGATTGAAGAACAACATCAAATGTCATTGCTCGGGTACCTTCCTCAGATGTCATTGCTCGGGTACCTTCCTAAGGAGTTTTTGTTTGTTGTTTGTATCTGAGACAGTGTCTCACTTACCTGGAATTTGTCCAATAGGCTAGGCTGGCTGGTCAGCAAGTCCAAGGATCTTTCTGTCTCCACCTTCCCAGGTCTGGGAGTACAAGCATGTGCCACCACACCCTGGTTTGTTTTTTCTTTTAATGTGACTTCTGGGGGTTGAACTCATGGCCTCCTGCAGTCAAAGCAAGGATATTACCAGCTGATCGGCTTCCTTAGCCCCCTCACTTTATTTGCATGTCATATGTACATATAAGATTTTATGAATCAATATACAATCTAGGATCCACAAGTGGGAGAAAACACACTGCATTTTTTTCTCTTTTTCTTTTCGTTTTCCCTTTTTTGTAAACCAGACCTATTCTGGGAAACATGCCAACAATTCAAGGATGGTTTAAGCAGACCACCAGCAGCTGGACAACTTATTTAACTCTTTGGTGATGGTTACATGGCCCTGCTGGTTGGCATGGAGCCATCACTTAGGTAACCCTGACGTCATAAGCAGAGAGTTTAATGAGTTATCACACTGATGTTCCTTTCTGCACAACACATAGGCCGAGCTTCTGCTCACAGATATTTGTCAAGTTAGCATTTGAACCCACAACACCAGAAAGTCGATCCTGGAATATCAATTTTACAGGCTCCTCCTTTTTTAAAGGGGTTTTGATGACCAAATCTGGTGGCTGCCACCTTCCCAGTAGAGGGCACATAGTAATGTGTTTGAGGCTTGGAAAAGCCTGATGCATGAAAACAGTCCTATTTAACTCACTTTGCCCTAGACACTTTTAAATTTTTGTAATGATGCTTGTGACCAAGCCAACTGTGCTTTGAAATGTCCTCTGTGGGACATTGATGCCAACAGCTAGTCCACCTCTTGTGAAAGTTCAGCACAATCTAAATTGTCTTTTCAGAAAAATTCTTGATCAAAACAAAAAGAGTCAGTAAGTAGGTGATTGTCACCCCCTCTCCTGAGGGCAGGTTGACCTCAAGTCACAGGCATAAGTTCCCTCTCCTTACTAAGGCATTTTGTGTGTTCTATAGCTCCTAAGATGAAAACAGCAGACCGCACTCCACTACACAAAAGCCTGTGCCCTTCAAACACAGCATTGGGTGCCCAAATGAACATTAGATAGACATCAAATAAATACTCCCTATCTGTTGATTTTTCTTACTACTTCCTTTTCATTAAGGTTATTAGTGAGGTCAGTGAAATGGTTCAGCAGGTAAAGGCATTTGCCACCAAGATTGACAGCGTGAGTTCAATCTCTGGGATCCACATGGCAGAAGAGGAGAGGTGACTCCCAAAGGCTATGCTCTGACCTCCATAAGTACACCATGGCACACGGCATGCAAAACACACACACACACACACACACACACACACACACACACACACACACACACGATGTTTTTAAAAAAAATGATTTACAAATCTGTTCGCTTACTCTACTTCAAATAATAGACAAAAATCTCTTCTTCCCTTTCTGCAACTGAGGTCATTCAAACACCAAGCTCATTGAGGAAAACCTAGCTGCTGGGGGGTGTAGCTAGGTTAGAATGCCTACCTCACAGGGAAGCTAGCTCATCCCTAACTCACCATAAATTGCCTATGGTAGTACACATCTGTAAGCCCCCATAGTTGAAAGGGCCAGAAGATCAAGTTTATCATTAAGAATATAGCAGAGAGGTCAAGGTTCACTTGGGATATCTGAGCTCTCCTCTGAACAAACAAAAACTTCTAGCCATATAGTGTCATTGGTACTTTTGAAGATAATCTTGGATCTGCTCTATTTTTTTAGGTAAATCATTTGCAAATTTCAACATACTAATTAGTACAAGCAACAAACTGCCCATCTTTTGGGGAACCTCAGATATGACTGATGATGACTGGGCTATGTATATATAGGATGCAGACATGTATCCTACAACCTTGGCTCTCAAGATATCAAGTATACTGAAATGGTCTTAGAGAAGGGCCTTAGAACCTGCATTTCTAATAAGTTCTCAAGTGACACTCTCATTCTTGGTCAAGGGACAGCCCTGGGAAGATGAGCTGTAGAACAGTTCATGACCATACCTAATCCTAGGGCTGAGAGAAGAGCTCAGTTGATAAATGTCTTGCTTGAAACACTTAAGGACCTGAGTTTCGATGCCCAGCACCCCCATGAAATCCTGGTGTGGTATTACACATCTATAAGTCTAGCACTTGGAGGCAGGAGTGGAAGGCAGGAGGAGGTGGACCCCCACAGAGTGCTAGCTAGCCAGTCTAGCTGTAAAGATAGATCTGTGATTCCAGATTCTATCAGAGCTCTGTCTTAGAAAATGAGGTGGAAAGACATAGAGGAAGACATCT
Organism: Onychomys torridus; assembly: GCF_903995425.1. Taxonomy (NCBI): domain Eukaryota; kingdom Metazoa; phylum Chordata; class Mammalia; order Rodentia; family Cricetidae; genus Onychomys; species Onychomys torridus. The sequence goes on along the minus strand of NC_050443.1, from coordinate 50,855,775 downwards.
TCCGGCTGCCACACACAAGTACAAGTATATGCACAAATGTATACACTAAACACACACACACACATACACACACATACACACACACACACACACACACAAATAAATAAACACCTAATCCAACCTCCAGAATCCACACACACCCAGATGGAATCTCTCAGAAGATCATGCAATCATGTGGCTTTTCAATCAACTCCTGGAATGACTCAGATCATCCAGGTCTGAACTCCAAGCCTTGGACCCCTTGCCTGTCTCTGAGCATAGGGACTCTGCCTTCTAGGGGCTCCTTCAAAGCATGGGGAGGCTGAAGACATGTGAGTGCTCCTCCAATAACTTGTCTGGAAATTGGCATATTGATGGCTAGTGTCATCGTGCTGTAGTATGCATAAACCCCTCGCTCTGTTACACAGCCCTCAACAATCCAAAATGTCATTGTTTATTCATCAGGCCTTCCAAACTGGCCCTTGTCAGCTCCTGCTAGAGGGCCTGCTGATAAGGATCAGCAGATGATTGGACGCACACATTCTTAACATGACTGACCCATGACATCTGGAAGGGCAGCCCCCAAAGCCTGACGCTGAACAATACTTTCTTTTCTCCCCCTTATCTAGCCCAGATGATTTTGAGATTTTTTTTTTTTATTAACTCATCAATGACTGGAGATGTCATTAGAATGAATGGGAAGTTTTTCTTTCCTTTTCTCTGGGAGAATAAATGTACCATTTTCTGGGAGAGCATGAATCAGCTCAATAATGAAATGGTTAAGACAAACCAAGTGGAAAGACTTATTTTATTAAAATCTGAGATCTCACTCATGATTGCCGGGATTGAAAATCTACAAACAGAAATAGCAACTTGTTTCAGAAATATGTTGGGGAAGAATGTGGCAATTTGATCAAGGAAATAACTGCCCATAAAATTCAGCATGCAATTCTCTCCAGTTGTGGGCTCAATCATATCAAACTAACAGCTAAATAAAGAGAGAATTCAGCACAAGGCTCCCAAAACCTTTAAATGCTTCTTAACCTACACTGTCATTAAAGCAGCTCTAGTGCCTGCATGCCTTTAATTTTCACATCTGCGGGATCACTTTTAAAAATCAGATGAGATCTTTGAAGGCACTTAAACTGCAACAACCTTATGCTTTTTCATATATTCTTGCTCTTTGGCTCTTTCGATCTGGACTGTGTGGCCAATTAGTGGACTATCTCAAGGAAGCACTAATCATCTTGAGAAGTTGAAACTGTAAAAAGCAGGCAGCCTATTTCCATTATAACTGATTGGCTTGAGAACAAGCAAGAGAGGAAATGTCCCATGGTTCTGATAACTTTTTCACATGGGCTTGTTTCAGTGCACACTCACACACAGAGACAACTACAGACAATTATGTACAATGCCGTTCACTGACTCAGAATCTTTAAAGTTCAATTTGAGTGGATTCTTCTTCCGGGTTCAGCTTGGGGCATGTGAGAAGGCAGCTCAGAGAGTGGGTTTACACTGATTTTATCAGCTCAGACCATTCATGTGGCAACAGAGACATCTATTACTAGATGTGTTTCATATGTTACTAAAGTGTTTACTAAATTTCACTTTTGTCAAAACACATTGTGAGTTAATGGAACCTCATAATACACAGAGAAGCAGTCCCTAGAAGAAGAAAAAAATGGCTGAGTACTTCAAAAATTTTGCTCGTAGAAACTGAAGTCAGGAAGCTATAATCAAGATTTAAATTCAATTTAAGTCAAATTTTATTCTTTGTTGTTATTATTATTATTTTAAGACAAGGTCTCAATGTGTAGCTCTGGCTGTCCCAGAACTCACTGGGAATAGGCTGGCTTTGAACTCACAGAGATCTGCCTGCCTCTGCCTCCTGAATGCTGGGATTAAAGGTGTGCACCACCACACCTGAACAAATTTTAATCTTAAATTGAGTGACTGCAAATTTCTGTATTTATTTGCCTGGGAGAGGATTTTACTCATTGCATGATATGATAAGTAGAATAAGTAGTATTAGGAGATTAATTGAATTTGATAATTTCATCACTAAATTCACTAATATTGACAGTAAGTCTGCTCTTTCATCTTTCAGTTCACAATACTGCACACGCCTAGTGGGGAAAAAAGAGTTAAAATCCAGATGTTTGTCAGATTCAGATGGGAAATGTCAAGTAAACAAAACACCAAGGTTGTTTTAAACTATTTTTTTTCTTTTTATTGACGTTTGGTGTCAGTTAGGCACAGTCTTAATCTGTTCTCTCACAACCAATTTTTTTAAATATATTATTTGCTAATATTTGAATTCCTTCTTCACAAAACTATCTTCAAAAAACTTTCTTGAATTAATTCTTGGAGAAAATCCAAGGCTTTTTTTTTTTTCAATCTTTGTCATGGGTGTGTGTTCACATGTGTAAATGTGGTTGTGTGTGTGCCATGACATGTGTGGAGAAGTCAGAGAACCACCTCACTGAAAACAGAGTCTCTTGTTCATCTCTCTGGGTGCCAAGCTGGCTGACCTTTGAGCTTCTGTGGATGGCATATCTCAGTCTCCTGTCACACAGTAGAAGCTCTGTAAGTACAGACATACAGTACCATGTCTAGCTTCTGGGATCCAAATCCAAGTCCTCACCCTTACACATCAAGCATTTTATTCGCTAAGCCACCAGCCAATGGGGCAAGGCTGTCTTCTTTAGAAACAAAAATGCAATATCCAGTATACTTACAGCATAAAGGAACCAGTCAGAAGGTACCATCTTTATACTGAAAACACTGCATATCTGTATTTTTATGTACTTTATTTTGTGTGTAGGAGTGCTTTACCTGCCTGTAGGTGTGTGTACTACATGCATGCCTAGCGCCCACGGAGGTCAAAAGTGGGCATCAGATCCCCTGGAAATGGAGCTAGAGATGATTGTGAATGAGCACAGGGTGCCGAGAACCAAACAGTTCCTCTGCAAGAACAGAAAACACTCTTAACTGATGAGCTAGCTCTCCACCCCCTATATCTGCCTTTTAAAAAGGTAGTTGTTTACATGATTGGAATGGTAACTTAATTTTAATTGAGATGCCTGGGCCAATTTGTACTCTAATAAGTAGCTTTGGAGAACCAAAAGGATCTCAAATGTCAATGATGACCATATTTTCAATGAGTTCTTTCCCCCTCTTACTAATTATTACATGCCAACATACATTCGCTTGGCCCTTCATATCTATGCACTCTGTATCTGCAGATTCTTCAAACTATGGATAGGAAAGTATCTGGAAAAAAAATACTACGTCTGTATTAAATGTGTAATAAATGTTTCTTGTCAGTTGTCTCTAGACGATGGAGTATAACAACGATGTATCTAGCATTCACATTGTAGTAAATATGATATGTAATTATATACTGTGCACAGAAGGTTCTGTTCACGTTCTGTGCAAATATCAGACTTTTATATGAGAAACAGGAATTCACAGATTTTTTTATGTCAGGGAGGGATGGTGAAGAGGCAGGAAGCAGTCCACTGTAGGTACAGATCATGAAGGACAGCTGCTCTTGACACATAATGAATGGTTTCCGCTCTGTAACTTTGGGTACAATAAAGTACCCACCTATAAAACTACAGATTTAGTGATGGACCCAGCATTTACATTTCCTGTGTGACCTTGACTCATTTGCTTGACTTCTAAGTCTGGATGTTTCTCATCTCTGAAATGGAGCTGCTAGAGGTGAGTGGTAAAGCATTTGCCAAACACACTTGAAACTCCAGGTCTGATTGGCAGCACCCCACCCCACCCGCAAAGAGAAGGTAACAGTAAGCCAGCTTCAAGCTGACTCAAGGATCTTATGAAAGAACTTTAAATGGCCAAGATACCTTAGCGATATAAAATGACCATTGACAAAATGGCTTATTGTCTATCTTGCATAATTACATAAAGACCATCATTGCATAAAGGGTTATTTGCTAATAATACAGAACTAAAACAGCACAGGAGAGAAAGTCACACTGAAAAGACCTGCACAAGTATTTAGTACACATAAATTGGATACAACCATGGCTACAAGCACAGGCTGGGCAGATCAGTGCCAGACGGGAGCTCACCTGAGTCTCTCCATGCTTGCTGACCCCAAGAGCTAATTCTTACACCTCTCTCTTCTATGGAGACTGGGTAGGCTAATCATAATGCCCACTGTGTCTCTGATTACAGCAGGGCATGCTGCCAGCCTGGGACCGTGTTCTTGGCCAGCCAGTGGCCTTAAATTTGATGGCCTCACATGCTCTCCTCCTTCGCAGCCTTCCTCCTTAGGCAAAAACTCAAGACACTGTGTGCAGCTGTTGCATGGCTGCAGGGCAGCCCAACCAACCTCTTGGTGTTTGCCTGGGGAGAGTGCATTTGTGTTTTGATTTTGCTATTAATAAGTTGTCATCAATGACCAAGCTTTTGGCCAGTCTTTCTCTCTGCTATAAAAAAAAAAGTCTCTGTGTGAGAACTAAGCCTAGTCACTTGTAAATGCTGAGAGCTCTAAACTCTGTCATACGTTTGAACCTCAAACTTTGATGTCATAGCTTCAAAATTCTGAGAAAAGTCATCAAAACTCTCCAGTCATACCTTTGAGTTATAAAAAGTCTGTGAGCTGCAGAAAAAGAATAAACAAAAGTAATGCGGCCTAGTACATCTTAAACTTTAAAAGTCTGCTGTGTGAAATGTTGCAGCAAAAAAAAGTTTGAGGTTTTGTTTTTGTTTTTACAGAAAAAGCACATACGTTGGGAAACGCCTTTCCAAGTTTAGCCCAACTTCTTTTTTTCTCTACGCGACAACTCCAGTGGTGACGGTCTAATCAAGTTTTAGCTCTCCAACTTTGAAGTCACAAATCTCTCATTAGGATGTTACTCTATCGGAACACTTGCTTCAAAGCACCAGGAATCAATACAAAAGGAAACAATAATAGTAAGGGAAGATTTCTAGCGCCATAATAGGGAAAGGTGTGTGAGCTGGAGAAAGAACTGTACAGGAGCCCATGACAAGTCATGATAAATGGGTCCTTATAAAATTCATGTTTAGGCAGCACCAGGCCGGGATAATGCCATTCGTCATGGCAACACTGGGCCGCTAATGAGCCCTCATTGCATATTCATGGACGTGGCAGTCCCCCCCCCCCTCCCTGAACTAGTGCCTGGAAATATCCCTACCTCAAGCAGAAGCTGAGCCTCGGCCTTCTTCTTCTTCTTTTCTTCTCTTTGGCTTTTTTTTTTTATTTGTTATGTTGCAGCAATTACACAGTGAAAGTGCTGCCCAAGATTGATTGCTCTGATCTGTAGTTCAATTGTAAATTAGAATACACATCCCCCCAGGGACACACGGCCCCTATTTGTGATTAAGAAAAAAGCTCCATAATAGACTAATAGCCAAAGTTCTCTCTCTTTTACTTTCAGGCAATTAGCTTGATGAAATGGCCTCTTTTTGTATACCCTGGAAGTGTAAACCGATATCATAATGAAGTATATGATGTTTATTCTATTATTTTCACCTTGCCGGGTATGCAAGAATGCATAAGTAATGGCTGCTTTGTCTAGTACATTTACTGATTCACAAGTAAACTATTTCTTAAAGATACAGTGTGTGCTTTTCGAGTCTGAGTTAAGCAACCCCTGTGGGTTAACCTCCATGCAAAGGACTTGTTCTGGTTTCATTCCTGTCGCTTTCATAAATACATCGACAAAAATGAACTTAGGGGTGGAAAGGGTTTACAGGGCTTACAATTCCAGGTTTCAGTCCATCCCTGAGAGGAAATCAAGGTAAGCATGCAAAGCCGCTAGTCAGTCACATTAACATCTACCTCCAAGAGTAAAGTAAAGGCACCCATGCTGCCTGCTGGCTTGTTTGCTGGCATCTAGCTTTTTTTCCTGTCCTGCGTAGTTCAGGACTCTTCCACCTAGGGAATGGTGCCACCCACAATGGAGCAAGTCTTTTTACATCAATTAACAATCAAGACAGTTCCTTACAGACGTGCCCACAGGCTAATTTAATTTAGATAATTCCTCAACTCAACTCAGCTCTCCATTCAGGTGACTCCAAATTCCAAATTGTGACAAGTTGACTTTTAAAAGTAACCATCCATTGTACCATTCAAAATAAACTCTCCAGGTGGTGTGGAGGGCAGAATTCTGACGTGGATGAGGCACCCAGTCACTAGGGGTACTATGAGTGAATGCAGAACAGAACAGACATGCCAGCACTTAGATTAATGAAGGCACCATGCATCAAGGAGTGATTGTCGAGCAAGTTACCAGTGCACAGTGCTGTGACCTTCATCTCCCCACTTAGCTGTGGGACACCTCCTTAGTCCCTAATCTTAGATGGGTGGATAGAACACTTCCTATGCAATAGTTGGGGGTTTTGTTTTGTTTTGTTTGTGGATTATACCTCCCCTGCCTCAAAAGAAGTCTTGTCTCTTTCAAAATCCAAAACTGTTCTGCAAGCTTCTCATAGCAAGGTGTTGCTCAGCTTCCTACATGCAGCAGCAGGTAGAATTTTCAAAGAGAGAGACAACCCACCAGTTCCTTACAGGAAAGCATGCCCAAGACCGTTTGGAGTCTTCTCTGTATGCAGTCCTCTCCTGTTTCTTTTTGCTTTTGAGAGGATTAGAAAGATTAAAGAGGGAAAAAGAACAGTCCTTTGCTGGGTGCAATGTCGCACACCTTTGTTCCTAGCACTGTGGCTTCAGAAGTAGGTGGATTTCTATGAGTTCAAGGCTAGTCTGGTCTGCACAGCCACTACCATTCCAGGGATAATGTCTAAAAACATGATAATAAAGTAAATAAATATATCCCAAAGAGCAAGAGAGCAAAAAGGAGGAAAAAATAATTAATACATGGAGAAAAGAAATTGGGCTGGAAGGTGGTGGCATGTTCCTTTAATCCCAGCCCTCAGGAGGCAGAGGCAAGCAGATCTCTATGAGTTTGGAGCCAGCCTGGTCTGCAGAGTGATTTCCAGGACAGCCAGAGATATACAAAGAAGCTCTGTCTAAAAAAAAAAAAAATCTGTCTTAGTTTCAGTAATTTAGATGTGTCTGTATTTCAAGTGTACAGTTCAGTTCCCTGTCAGTCAACAGTGACCCAGTTTGGGTTACTTACTGGACTGATGTTATATGGGGAAAATAAAATCTAATCCTTGTCTTCACAATATGAATTTAATTTGAACTTCTAGGAAATTATTTTCACAGCAAAATGACCTCAATAATTTTAATGCTGAAATGATGCACATTATTAAATTTGCTATCTTCTGAGAGCAATTGTTTGGTTTTTTAAAACTTTTTATATACATTTTTTAGACAGCGTCTGACTATATAAAGAGCCTGGCTATGTGCAGATCCTAGATTTTGGGTACATCCTATTTAGCTCAAGCTAGCCTCGGGTTTATCATAGTCTTCCTGAACCAGCTTAGTTTGTTTTGTTTTTTTTTAGGCAGAGTGTTACTATACAACTTCTGATCTCCCTGATTCAGCATCCTGTGAAGCTGGGATTATAGGTCTGCATTAGCAAGCCTGACTAATAATTGTGCTATTACTCCAAAGGCAAGAGTAGCAAACTGAACCACATGCAGAAAGGTGATGTGACTTACCCAAACCCACACACTAGTCAACGGAAATGCAAGCCTTGTCCTCAGAGTATTGAGTCCCAAATCTTAGCAGTCACTGGTATGCTCTGCTGCATCTTCCATAGCTAGCTCCTCCCCAGCTGCAGGACTATACAGCTCTCAGTGCTTAAAAAACCCAGTGATCCTAATTTATATGTGGCCAAGATTAACAAATGAGTTAAAGATGTACCTAGTGTACATGCAAACACAAACACATGCATACACAGATACTTCAATAAAAACTAGAAAGTCACAAATCACGATTCACTGTTACTTACCTGCTTACATGTCAGGTGGATAATCTATGGTACATTCCCAACAGACACTTAGAAGGATTGTACCTCAGTCACAGAACTGAAGCCTTTATACAGACAATTTGTATTTGAGACTCATGGGGATGATCACTCATCACAGTTCAAGAACTGGATGTGCCAAGTGATGTGAATCTGTATGGGCAGAAACCTGACTGAGTCTTGTCACCAAACATCTCTGCCAGACTTGGCATATGTTTCCTCAGCCTCACCCTATGTCCCATACTCCCCTCTAAGTGACTCAATCCTGGTCACCAATAAAGTCATTTCAGAAATGTCTCTTTATCCTTTCCCCAAAGACCTCTTTGATTTTTATCTCCATATATAAACCTCCTTCATTTCAGCAAAGGCCTTTCCCTTTGTGAAGTCATGAAGACACGATTTAGATCTGAATCCAAAACACATATATGTTTTCAAAGATATGCTAGATCTTCTCGCTTCAGTGGCCCTCCCATGTTCAGGGCTGCCAACATGCCAGATAGCCATGCACAGAACTCTTAGCAAAGCAGCAGGGTGTTCCTGGCAAATGAATGGTCACAGCTTCAACCAGAGTTGGACACTCAATAAATGGCTAGCTCCATTTTGAAAGAGTCTTGAGATGATAATGGTATTAAATACTACGTCCAAAGCAGAAGCCACAGGAGTAAGCAAAATCAATACTACCATGATTCCCTAAGAGAAAGTATAGCTGCATGAACAAGCAGGAGAAAACCCCAGAGATAAGCATGAAACAAACAAGCCCAGGAAAGTATATAAATACTTCCTGACCTAGGAAGTGGTGGCACATGCCTTTAATCCCAGCACTTGGAAGGCAGAGGAAGGGGGATCTCTGTGAGTTCAAGACTAGCCTAGTCTACAGAGCAAGTTCCAGAGCAGCCAGGCCTACACAGAGAGAAACTTTGTCTAGAAAAAAAAAAAAAAAAAAAAAACAAAAAACACTTCCTGAGCTCATCTGGAACCTTACTGCATCTTACAATAATAATAAGGCTTGTTTCTTTAGATTTTCATTCATTTATTCAATGGTGTGTTGTAGATTATGTATTGTGATAGTAACTCTTGGTTGTCTACTTGATTACATATGGAATAAGCTAAAAATTGAAGTGGCTGGGTACCCCTGGGAGAGACTTTTCCTGATTGAATCATTTAAGGTGGGAGGACCCACCATAAATCTGAATATTTTAAGGTGGGAAGATTTACCATGAATCTGGGCCACACTTTTTTAATGGCAGCCGATATAAAGGATATGGAAGAAGGAGGCACTTTCTCTCTTTTCCTGCCTGCCCTCACTCTTGCTGACAAGTTCAATCCTTCACTGACATTAGAGCACACTTCTTCAGGATTCCAACATATACTGAAGACCACCTGAGACATCCAAGCCTTGTGGACTGTGTAACTATGGGATTCTTGGATTTTCTATTAGTAGACACCATTGTTGGACTAGCTGGACCCACAGCCCATAAACTAGCCAAATAAATCCCTGTTTATATATATATATATAAATCAGTTCTGTTTCTCTAGAGAACCCTGACTAGTACATCTATCTTAACAAAACTTAACAAATAATCAAAAGGTGGGCATTATACCCTACTCCATGGAACTTTCAGTTTAATGGTGGATAAAACCATTCTATATTCAGGCCAGTGAGTGTGAAATAGTTTGCTATAATTTGTGCATGAAATATAATAAGAATACAGTGGGATTCATGATGGACAGTTAATTTAGATAAATGCCTCCATATAGGAAACTATGAAAGAGAAGTCTGGAGTGAGATGAGAGATGGAAGTGTTCTAAAGGGAAAAGCATTTCTGAGAACAGAATGTGGGAAGGTCCAATGGTAGGTATCAGCCTGGAAGATTAAAGGAGCATTAGCAGGCCAGCATGACTAGACCTCCAGGACCTGGAATAGAGAGGACTATGAGGAGGCTAAGGCAAAGATTACTGTAAAGCAGTCTGTCTCCTGCCATGTCCTGTGTGAGCCCAGGGCCAGGCCTGTCAGCACAGTGTTTGATATCAGATAGGAAATCCACTTGAGTCACTTCTAGGGAACAACAACTGCCTTTGTGACAGAAAGCCATCTGAGGAAATGCAGAGGCTCACTCATGCTATAGAAGGTCTTTGGGAATGGACTAGAGCAGTGGTTCTCAACCTTCCTAACACTGCGACCCTTTAATATAGCTCCTCATGTTATAGTGACCCCCAACCACAAAATTATTTTTGTTGCTACTTCATAACTGTAATTTTTTTACTGTTATGAATTTTAATGTACAAATTTTTGGAAATAGAAGTTTGCCAATGGGCTGCAACACAAAGATTGAGAACCACTGGACTAGATGGAGCCTAAGATCTCATAAGTACTCATTCTCAACTTCTTTTCACATTCACCTTGAGCACATGTCATGCCCTCAGTCACTTTCCTGTAGCCTTTGATATGACTAGGAGCTACCCACTCAGAACCATGGCTTCCTATTAGAGTGTGTGGTTGACATTTCTTGTTCGTGGTCTTGACCTCTGCATGTGACAGTGAATCCACAGGGAAGAGGGAAGAGAAGAAGAAAGAAAAGTATGTCTCATCATACATTCACTGCTCTATCCTGAATGCCTGATGTAGTGCCAAGCACTTGTAGATGCTTGAGGGTTTGATTTGTTCTTTATGCTATGATATTTCACACCCTGTTTTAATTGTGGATTCTTCCTATCCCTTCCTGTAAGTTCCTGAAGGGAAACATCCAAATTTTCATCCTTGTATCTCCCATGTATCAAAAGGATTGTTTCACATTTGGCCTTTGATATAAGTCTTGTCAGTTTATTGAAGCAAAAACACATAAGAGATCTTCATTAGTGTGAAAAACTCTACCTCATTAGCCAACCACAAGATGCGTAAAGCCACATTATCAGAAAGTCCTGCACACTGCCAGTGTTCATTGGTGAGAGAAGCTCTTCATGGTGGTACATTGAGTCTAAGGAGCAGCATGCACAAGGCCCTGAATCCAATCCACACCATCACTATCAAAAAATAAAGTCTCTCTCTCTCTCTCTCTCTCTCTCTCTCTCTCTCTCTCTCTCTCTCTCTCTCTGTCTGTGTGTGTGTGTGTGTGTGTGTGTGTGTGTGTGTGTGTGTGTGTTCATATGTATGACACAAGTGTGCATGGGCCGAGGCACATGTGTGGAGGTCAGACAACAACCATTAATTTTGGTCCTTACCTCCCATGTTATTTAAGACAGGGTCGCTTTTCGTTCATCTCTGAGTACACCAGGCTAGCTCACGCATGAGATTCCAAGAATTCTCCACCTCCCATCTCATCATCAGAGCACTAGGATTACAGATGAGGTACTGTGACCAGATTTATCTGGTTCCAGAGATCCAAACTGGAACCCTCTATTGTGAGATATTTTGATCGCCACTCTGACACTCCTGAGATGGTCAATAAAGTTTACCTTTAATCAGAGGATAGAACTAGCTATTAGCTGACCAAAATTAGCCATAGAGGTTTTGGAGGACCCAGGACATATAGAGAGATACAGGAAGTAGTAGGCAGGGGCTTAGGAGGCTAAGACCTTTTGGATCAAGGCGTGAGAGAGAAAAGAGGTCAGTGGATCATTTCTCCACTACATATCTGATAAGGTTTTTAGCCCAATATCTGACTCCCTATTTTTTATTGAAAGAATAATTAGATAGATGCTTCAGTCCTCACATTTCTTCATCAAGAATTTTACCGTGAGCCATTTTGCCATCCTCAAGCAAGCAGTATGTAGACTTACATATTCATGTACTAGTTTCTATGTGAAAAAGGCAATGGCCAGATTCTGGCCACCATTCTTTGTGTTCAGCCAAGTTGGAATTTAAGATATGCTAGTATATTGTTAAAATGATGCTTCTATTAACAAAGTGCCAATGGTCACAAGCTTCTTGTTGCCTGCTCTCCTAATCCAGGTCAACAGTAAACATGTCTGCTCCCTTTTGTAGATTTGGGACTTTGGAAGACAAGAAGCAATTATAAGGTACAGTTAACAAAAACTTTACAAAAAAAAGACAACAACAACAAAAAAAAAAAACACTTGATAATAAGTCAAACTGCCTTTAAATTTCTTTCTACCGAGTGTTGTCCTTTCAAAATTAATGTTATCTTTTAAAAATAGACCCTTTAAATAAACAAGATTGATGGTTGGGGCTGTAGCTCAGTGGTTGAACATCTGCCTAGGATATCTAAGGCCCTTGGTTTATAGCTCAGGACAGCAGTAAGAATAATAAATTTAAAATAAAGTTGATGTCCATAGCCTAACAGTTTCACTCAGGTTTTTAATCAATTATGTAAAAGCTTGCTGTTGGCTACTTAGATAGCTATGTGGGTCATCACTTTAAAATTAAGAACTCTATTGTGGCAATTTTTTTCTGTGGTCTGGAATATCTGAAAACCACCAACCAGAAATCTCTATGCATGCAGATGGGGGAAACATTTCAGCACAGCTTAACCTACTTAAATGTGGACATTCAACAAGAATGTCCTTGGTGTAAAGGCATAAAGTCTACAGTTTCCAATGACACTCAGTTAATATGCCTTCTGTCTTCAGCAAGATGAAAACTAAAGCTAGGAAAAATAGATAGATAGATAGATAGATAGATAGATAGATAGATAGATAGATAGATAAAAACCTTAGCCATCATAAACATAGTCACATTTGAAGCTGAATGGCATCCTTCATTTCTGTACCTTTTTCTGAACCTGGTAAACTCTTCAGTAGGTACATCTATGGTATGTGTGTGTGCTCAGATTCCCCACTGTTGGGATAACCTATGCAAATTAGTCTCAGCTCAAGGTGAGCTAGGGTAGCTTCATCTTACCAACCCACCAGTGTGGCTCAAAGACACTCTGAAGGATCTGGAGTGATGGCAGAACCTCTCTGCTCCCTGGAAATGCACATCAGGGGCAGGCATCAGGTCTTGCATCTTCTGCACAATATCCAAGAGCTGCAAATGAAAGGGAGGGCGCATGCATAGATGCTTCTGCTACTTGACTTATTGATTGACTGAATCAAAGGAGAAGCTATAATTACCTCTGGTTCTATCTGAACGGAGAGCTTCCATCCACACAACCTTTTGTGCGGCAGGCATGAAGTTGTGTTCCAGAGGAAACCCACTTTAAAACATCTCCAAAGAGATAAAATGCCTTCACGCTCTCGCAGCTCTTTAACGCTTGCTATGGGCCAAGTCTTGCAATTAGAATCAGTCACGTTAAGTGCTCCAGTCACATAATGCTAATAGATCACTTTATAATGTGAGCAGTTTTTAAAAGTCGTATTTAATTTTCCATTATTACTGTACTGAATGCTGGTTGTATCTGTCTCTCCCATTATGGATTCTGAAGCCTAGCAAGGGGACAGACGGCTGCTGGTTGATACATTGCTCAACCTTGGCTTTAATTCTCAGAGAATGAATTGGGACCCTAAAATAGTCTTCCCTGGTGCGATTAGTTTGATTTCCAAACCAAATGATGAAGGCTTTTCTCTTGGTCTCATAATTATTTTAGTTTGAAAATATGGAGACTGGGGCAAAAAAAAAGTCACAGCGGCATGTATGTCCCCCTTGTTGTTTGTGCATACGCACATGAGTGTGTGGTTTTCTTTAAGAAAATGAAATGAACCAGAAAATGAGCCCTTAACAGTAACCCAAGAAATCAAACAAAATCATTTACAACACATGGGATTGTTTCAGGATATGTCCAGATTACACGGTTTAAGGGAACTATCCCAAATGTGGAAGCAATTATAAGGAAATTCATGACTCATTAGCAAACATTCCATATTGTGTTTCTCATTTCTGGGTCAATGTTACTAGTAAATATAGACTTAAAATTTTGCTGTTTCCTTGACTTCAGTACTAGATTACAGATAGTTGGACCATATGAAACAGAAAGCAAAAGGCATCGCGTTTTGAAGCTCTTTATCCTTCCTATGTACATAATTTGGTCCTAAAGGTAAGTGAGAAAAAAAAGAACTTCAAAACTGTAACAGGAAACATCGAGTCGGTGATAGAAGAGTCATCTGTAAATATAAAGTAAGAATTACACGGTGCAAATGTGTACTGGTGGATGTCTGTGGGGACATTGTGTGCACCCTGCTTAGTATGCAAAAGGGCTGGTGAACTCAAGTACCCAATACTGTACGTAATGAGATCCAGATGTCTAACAGAGAGAGAAAAATATTTTATAGCAATAAATGTGACATTGACTCTTAAAAGCTTTGCTGTTTTGAAACAACTTCCCAGTCTTCCTTTTCCTTACATTTCAAAGTAGTTTCAAGTAGATTGTTTAAGGAAATTATTTTCAGATTTTGAAAGAAAACGTATCTAACTTGCCACTAACTCCCAAACTCCATGCGTAAGGAGGAATGAACTGGAAAAAACAATTTTGAAACTTATTCATTTACCAAAGATTGATTCAATAATGCTATCTATAACATATAAACATACATATATATAAACACATACACACACACATATATGTGTATATATATATGTGTGTGTGTATGTGTGTGTGTGTGTGTGTGTGTGTGTATCACATACTTGTATATACACATACACACGGGTAAATAAAGCATAATTCCTCTTGCCCTAAGGAACTTAAAATACACTAGCTACAAGACCGTGGATTCAGCTCTTAGGGAGCATAGCACAAGCAAGTCCTGGGAAAGAAGCACAAAGTATCCAGGAATTCAAGGAAGGCGGCAAAAACCATGTGGCTAGAAGGCTCCATGAAAAGGCTCTCACTGGTCTACGATGACACGATTTCCCACTTTAAGACCCTCCTCCAAAGGAGCTGAGGCTCCCTTGGGGGAGAACTCTCTTGCATGGCCATGACGGTTGCCTCTAAGCACTCTGCTCTCCCATAGTTCCTCCAGTGGCTCCCAGTGTTGCTCCAAATGCAACCTTTAAGCACAGGATCCTCATGGCGAGGTTGTGAACTCTGCAGTTAGCAAAGCCTGGTGTTCCCCTTCAGCTGTCTCATGTGATGGTTGTGGGCAGTCTCTGAACTCATTTCTCCCACCTGAACCATCTCATCCATGTCACCTCTACTGTGGATCTGGCTTTAGTGAGGTCCTGCACACATACTATGTTGTGTATAATCCAACTCTTGTGAAAGATTTGTAGCTGTCACCCTATCAGTAATCCAGTAAATGCCCACACTCTCTTAGTCTCCGTACTGCTTTTCAAGGGCCCTTCTGTGTTTAACCCCAGACATTTTAAATTCCGGCTCACCCTCCATGCCTCCTCTCTGGCAAAACCTACTGAGCCTTCCCCAACACCTCGTCAAAGAACAGGGTCTTCTCCCCTAAACTCTGGCTGCAGCTCACATACAACTAGCAGAAATGGGTAAGGCAGTACAAGGTAAGACAACATAGGGTAGTAGGGACAATGGTTTAAAATAACAAAGAAAAACTCCTCTATTGACTACTAAGTCAACCCTTCTTCACTACTGATACTACCTCTGACTGCTACCTGGTTATCAATATTGCCAATTCTTCCATTTTTCCAAAGACAGAAATCTTCAACTAAAAATTCCCTGTTGGCCATTGTTGAAAAGTACATTAAACAAACAGAAAAACCTGAGCTCTATCACTTTGAAACAAATACAAAACTCAGGGCTTAATGGCTAATGTGTAGACCTTGGCTCTTGAAATACTTAATGCTAGGCTTCCTTTAAGATGCATGGCCCCATCCTGTCCCTTATAGTTGTTTGTACCTCTATTTCCCCAATACATTCTGCTCCTTGAGGGCCAGGGGCACACAGGAAGTCTTTTCCTTCCCCTGAGAGCCCAATTCACTGTGGGTCTCAAGAATCAGCCCATAAATCAGGAATGGTGGTGTCACGCAGAGTCAGGCAGACCTCTGAGAGTTTGAGGCCAGCCTGGAGTGTACAGCAAGTTCCAGGCTGCATAATGAGATGATGTCTTTTAAAAGCAAGCATAAGCAAATAAAAGCAGCTTACTCAGTCCCATATCCATGTTCTCCCATGGTCTGCACGTAACTCCAGACACAACAAAGAACAATAATGTCTATGTTCCAAATGGTCCTATTTCTCAGAACATTTTATAAAATCTAAGAAGTATATAGATATCATCAAAACTCAGCCAATATCTGACTTCCTTAGAACCATCTGGAATTTTTCACACAATGGCTGCAAAGCCCCTCTGTGGTTAGCCACCTGGGAGTCACCTCCAGATGGAAATCTAATCCATAGGCCCTGTTTATCTCTAAATCTAATCTATATCTGACATAGAAGTGAATGGCTGAATAGTTTTACATTTCACCTGAAAGAGACCCAAGGGTCAGATGTGACAGTATTTTCATTTTGTTGGAAGCTAAGTATAGATCACACCACAGACACGGAAGGAAATGCACTGTCTCTAAAGCCACAAGAAAGGTAAATATAAGGATGGCAAAGACTAGGGAAGCGGGCCTTTCAAGGAGGTCACAGGCAGTGTGATAGTGCGTGTCTTAGTTAGGGTTTCATTATTATGAAGAAACACCATGACTATAGCAACTCATAAAGGAAAACATTTAATTGGGCTGGCTTACAGCTATAGAGGTTTAATCCATTATCATCATGGCAGGAAGCATGGAGGAGTAGCTGAGTGTTAAACATCCGGATTGACAGGCAGCAGGAAGTGAATGTCACACTAGACCTGGTTTGTGCATTTAAGATCTCAAAGCCCACCCCCTAATGACACACTTCCTCCAACAAAGCCACACCTACTCCAACAAGGCCACACTTCCTAACAATGTCACTCCCTATGGGCCAAACATTCAAATTCATGAGTCTACAGGGGCCATTCCTGTTCAAACTACCACTGGGGCCCATGGTTATGCACTTTTCATGCTCATGATCTCTGGTCCAGGATTTCAACATGGGGGCTCTTAGTCCAAGGAGCAATAACACATAAATGTTCAGCTCTGAAGTTATTCTTACAGTTGTGCTTATCATGTTGGAAATAGGAGGACTGTTGCTAGGGACCTGGTTCATGGTTAGTAATAATGGGCCAAGAACCAGATCACCCAGCACGTGGGCAATGGAAGCAGGAGAATCAGGAATTTGCAGTCATCCTCTGCTATATTTCAATTTTAAATCTAGGAACTTTAAGACTCACTGTATAATTTAGCCTTGTGATTTGCCATTGTAAAGATGAAACTACTGAGGCAAACAGAGTTTAATACATCCAAATCACACAGCAAAGGAGACAAGGAAGGGCTGGTGAACCCAACACTGTTCCACCCCAGAGCTCAAGATGCTCATATTAAGTGCATTTCTCCCCCTCAAAAAAAAAATATCAGGAATACATAGTACTTGTCCCACCACACTCAAAATTATAATCTGGATGAATAAATAATACACAGAAAAATTCTAGCATCTGATTCGTTACAAAGCAGTTTACAAAAAGCAACCATCTTGGGGAGGTATTGTTAGATGGAAATATCAGAGTCTGGTAGACACTGCTCAAGGGCAGGGGCAAGATAAGGATGCAAGGCCACTTGAGAAAATGCACTGCAAACGATGGTGCCAGGAGTAAAGAGACCTTGCTCCTTTAACCTTTCCTCAGAGTCTCACTGTCTGCTCCATTCTCTCCTGCAAACCACCTTCTCCAGCAAAGCTTCGAGTTTCCAGGTACAGTGACCAATCCTACCTCTGTGAGATATTACAGGTCCAGTCTCTGATACTAACTGATTTGATCTCAAGGAAAGAACAGACACACACCCAGTCAGGCCCAGATAGCTAGGCCTATTCCAATCAGCTGGGGCCTGGCACTGACGTTCCATAGAACTGGTTCTACAAGCCAGCAAGTGGCAGAGAAGAAAGTATTTTCCCTCGAAGTGGTGCCGGGTTTTGTCTATAAAAACCACCATCATATGGAGAGGGGAATGTTGAAAAGACCCCACATTAAAGGGTAGTAACAGTGAATATAAATATAAAATTTGCTTTTCTGTATGTCCTAAATTTTCCACAGTAGATATATGTGGCTTTGTACTAAGAGAAAAGAAAAGCAGCCTCCATGAGGATGAAAGGTGAATTCCACCCTGGTTGGTATTTAGAGACTAAAGGTGCAGATAAAAGGTGCTTTTAGTGATGACAGAATGGAGGATATGCTTACCATAGATAGAACAGCAAGCCTCACCTGAAAGTCCAGAGACTGGAGTAAACTCTCCGCAGGAAGATGTCAAAGCTGAACCTGGAGGAGATGCTGGGCACTGTGCATGCTGGGGCCTGATGTCCTGTGATTGGCAGACCACTAGCTGCTAGGTTAAGACAGACCAGAGCAGAGAGGAAAAGCATGAGACACGTGGAAAACAAGACAGGATGCTAGAGGACAAGGGACAGGGGCCATTAAGGGGGGAAAAAGCAAAATAAAAATAGGTACTGAAAGCAATGAGCTTGAGGAATGAGACTCGAAAGGGAAGGGAGATGCTTAGTGGTCTTCAGAAAGTATGGAGAGTGACACAAGGTTAGTCTTTCATACACATAAGGGACAGAGTCTCTGCTTCAGGACACTCAGGGATGGGGAAGAGTTTTATAGCCAGAGCACAATAATGTAGTCAAAACCAAGAACAGCTAGTGGGACCCAGGTGAGGCAGGAGAAGGCCAGTAATGGGGAATGTTGCTACAAGCAAGCAGCAGGCCTGAGCAAGAACTGCATTCTAGACCTTAAAGACGCTAGCCACTCTGTCCCTGTGTCCTTCGACTGACCTTCAGGTCTCTCCAATGGTAGTAAAGTGGCCACCACAGGCTTCCTTTTTGGATCTCAGCCTGTGATCTCTGTGTATGCAAAGTTTGTGGGGTTGTTTGTGGCTTTTATATTTTGAGTCAGAGCTGTAAATGGCCTAGGCTGGACTCAGACTCAAAGATTCACCTGCCGCAGACACACACACACACACACACACACACACAAATACACACAACACACCATGCTGGGATTATAGGTGTGCACCACAACACACAGCCCTTCCAGGAATCATCTTGTACCTTGTATACACTCCTCTGTTGCCTCACAGCCCTGGCCAGGGGAAATTTTATTCCTTGCCATTGAACACACACGATTACTTTTTTTTTTTTCTTTGCGGTACTAGGGTATCCTGTATGTTGGGCAAGTGTTGTACTATTGAGATATGTTTCCAGTCCTTTACTGGACTTTTATAGCTCCAACTAGATCCACAGTCTTAGAGGTTTAGAGCTGGAAGCACTTGACATCATGGTTAGATATCTTAAAGGTATTAAGATGTTTACAAGGGCCGTAACACTTTGAAACTTCAGAGAAACATCTCTGTGTCCGCCTCTTGACCCTGAGCTGACCTTGTGACTCGTGAACCAACAGAACATATGACTCAGCTACACCAAAAGCATGATTAAGTTTCTACCTTGTCTTGTGACATTCATGTTTGGAGCACTGAGCAGCTGTAAGAAACATAACAATGAGATGGCAATGAGGGTCAGGCTGCAGAGGATGCTCCTGCTCAGGCATCCTACCAGACAGCCCCATCTTGCAACATCGTGGAACAATGGCTGCCCAGCATCAGGCCCCAGAAGTGTGACAGTGAGCCTTAAGAAAGTCAGTCTCAGCTACCTGCCAGCCACAATCTCCTGAAAGCCTCTGAGAATACCCAGCTCATCCCAGTGGACACTCACAACCATGACTGCTCACGATACAGTGATGGCCGTGTTTTTATACTAGTAAGTTTAGGGTGACATGCCGTGCAGAAAGGTAATGGGACCAGACATATTTTGTTCTCAATGAAGATTTATTAAATTTATTTCAATAGAAAACAAAGGAAGGCAGTGTTATCTGTATCTGTTTCTCCTTTTTGGTCTTCTATTGTATTTTGTTCTATCTGTCTACCTATCTGGGTCTCTCTTTATACTTGTATTAAAGGCCTATGTTTTCTTGTGTATGAGTGTGCACAAAGGAACTCAATTTTTTAAAAAATGGTAACTAATTGCATTTCCTTGTTCTCTGCAGACTTTATTCCTTCTTTCTGTAGTATCTTTGAATCTTCTGTGTACTTTTTAGGTCATAAAACTAGGAACAAGATACTCTACCCCATGATGCTCTTGGCTCTGAGGTCACCTCATCTGGAAGGCACTGTTATTTTTGGCCACCTTCAATCCTTCTGGTCGCTGTTCCACCCAACTACAGCAGGAGCTCCTACTCCCTTCCTTGGGCTGTCCAGGAGGTCTGCAGATAGCAGCTGCATCAGGAGCCTGGGGAAGACAGCAAGCAGGGTGGTCAGAAGAGCCGTCAGGAAAACACAGCTTCCAGCCAGGCAGTGTAGGTGGCGAGGCACAGACCCTGTGGTCTGGAGACCTGCCTGGCTCCAAGTGGGAGTGACTCACATAATGGTGGCCAAGCAGCTGATAAAGAATGGAGACTGAAGGACACACAGAAACCAGACCATCAATTTTTCTCCATCTTCTACGTGGAGGAGAGTCTGTTCCTTCTGCACCATCTCCAAAGGGTGTGCTGGAGCGATACACTCCCACAAGCCTATGCGGCACCTGTCAATGGCGTCACGCCCCTGTACAAGAATATAAGACTCGGGATGAACACAGACCTTAGTAGAGTAATGAAAAAGCCACCCTCGCTACTACAGACACGCAGCTAAAAGGACACTATGCAGGGTTGGCTGGCTACTCTAGCAACAGGCAAAACTGTGTCACCTCAGGTCAAGGAGAAAGCCCTACAACCCAAAATAGCTGCCCTCTCTGGCTGCCAGAGCATCTAAAATTATACCATTGAAGATTTATTTCTTTGCACACCTCACCGTGGTTGGGGGCAGATCTGGGAAGGGACCCATGAAACGTCTTCACATGAAGGTGCAAAGGGCTTGACAACCCCTCAGAGTTATTCAGGCCAGGGAAAGGAGGGGAGTGTTGAAAGGCCAGGAACCAGGCAGAGGAAGTGCCAGTGAGGGACAGCAAAGGGCAACTTCTCCTATTTCAGATTTTCACCCAGAAGGAGCCTGGCCAGCAGCTAAATCCTAAAACCAAGGCCTAAGCAATTTGCCAGTAAATTTGAACCATGCTTGTAAACAATCCTAATAATTTATTGAGATGCCTTTTAAATACATGATTATGCCAGGCTGAGCATGACTCTACTTCAAATTGCCTCAGTAGTGGACGGGGGGTGGGGAGGGGGGGGGGAATGGACATGTATATTAAGGATCAATTAAAAATTATCCAAGTGGCTACACAAGGAAATGGTATGTGCCACTGGGCTGGAATGTAGTGGAGGGGAAGCTAAAGACAGGTAATCAGGTCGAAGTCTGGTTTCCAGGGAAGTATTCACTCAGAAATTCAGGCAAGGATTCTGCCTTTATATGTAGAAGTTTGGATAACCTGACCCCGGAAGATTTAGCAGTAAACAATTTCTATTTGAAATCTACCTCCAGTCCACTGTATCAACAAGTGAGAAACTCTTAAGAAGTCGACAAGGATCTCAGGACGATGAGTCCACCTTGTCCGAAGCTGGCTCTGGGGGAGGGCACTGTCAGGATGATGGGCTTTCGATAGAGGCAGGAATAAAATAGGGAAATAAGAAAACTAGGAAGGGAGAGAAGGAAGAACGAAAGACCACATAGTTGCTGCAGCTGTGGATGTGGCTTGTGGCACATGCCTGGGGTAAATCCTGTGTAAGAACACCAGTTGCCACAATAACCAGATCTCAGTGTTGAAGGATATAATTTAGTTGGGAAAAGCTGGAAAAGTGTGTGGCCAGAACGGACCAAATCCTGGGTTCAAGCTCCAGCACCGCATACATGAACCTGGTGGCACACACCAATAATTCCAGCACTTGAGAGGCAGATTCATGGGGATCAGAAGTTCAAGGCCATCCCCTGCTGTTTAGTGCTTTTAGGCCAGCATGGACCACACAAGACTGCATCAAGAAATAAAATTTAAAATAAAATAAAAACCAAAGTTCTAAAATATTTGCACTATTTGGCAGTATATAAAGAACTTCCAGATAACAGTACCTAAATACTTAAATTCCCAAGAAAGAAGAAAACTTGCTTCCTTTTTTGATGAAGATGCTTTGGGTGGGAGCAATCAGGTGACCTGCTCAAGGTCATCCAGCTGCCTAGACAGAGCACAGTCAGGTCTTGCAACTGGACTCTCACTGGCCAAATCTATTCCAGCACTTGACTTGGAGAATTGTTCTTCCCAGGTCTAATGAGTCACTCACTAGGTGATCTTTGTAATGAAGATGACCTTTCTTAACCTTGATTCATTCGCATATCAACAAATAATAAAGGCAGAGGCACAGCTACCTCTGGGTACTAACTCATCTTCATGCGATGCCACACAAATGACTCACAGGTGGCTGTGCCCAACTACCCCCTTTTTCAGAAAAACATTCCCTCCTCCAAGTACCATGAAATCTCATGATGTTCAA
The DNA here is from genome assembly GCF_903995425.1 of Onychomys torridus. NCBI lineage: Eukaryota > Metazoa > Chordata > Mammalia > Rodentia > Cricetidae > Onychomys > Onychomys torridus. The sequence continues at coordinate 50,833,420 of NC_050443.1, read as the reverse complement.
GTCCATTCTCCTGCATGGTATGGAACTTGATATAACTTATGCATATGCTTGCATGCACATTAATCATTTGTAGATCGCTCATGATACTTAATACAATGCAAATGCTATGTAAATAATTATAGTGCTACAGATTTTAGAGAAAAATACTGTAAGAAAATAGATCTGATTGAAGGGATGTGGAGGGTGGATAGTTCCTTTACCCTGAAACTGCATCTTATAAACTTACCATTTTACTGTCCACTCCCTTTTGAGAAAAATCAGGTCCCTCTGAACAATGGCCTAGCCTTATTCAAAGCCATGTCTCCAAAACTGAAACAGTTCCTACACAAATAGGTACTGGGCAAATATTTATCTAATAAATCACACTGAATATCAAGGAAAGCTTTTGGGCCAATGCCTGCTATGTGTCCCGAGTAGCAATAAAACACTTAGTCAAATCACCTCACTTCCTATTTTAAATGACAGAACAGCAACTAGTGAGAGAAGATGGGGTTCTGAGAACAGTTAAGAAGGTGCTGGGAGAGGAAAGCTTTGTCTTTATCCTGTACCACTTAAGGCAAGAGCTCTGGCCATGTTGGGCTGTTAAAAAGCAACAAATTTAAAACAAATAAAGGAAATATTTTTAAAGCAGCGTATAATGCATCTTCGGAATTCACTGCTCCAGGATATTATTGAGGGAAATAGTCGAGCAAGATTCAAGAAAGGATTAGACATTTATATGAACGGGAATAATATTGGCAGTTACACTAACTAGGTTAAAAAGTTACAAGGCATGTCCGTCCTGGGCTCCAGGGCATAACTGTGCACCAGCTGAAGTGGGGAAGGAATTTCCCCTGTTGGGGGAGCATTGTGTAATTGACCAGATGCATGAATGCTCATATTTTTGCCGTCTTCTGAAATATAGGCAGAGAGCACAGCTGAGGAGGTTTCTGGGGTAGACATCAACAGTCCAGTGACCTCTACATGTGACATAGAAAGAGCACTTGGAGCCTCTAGGGATTTGCACCTGAGAATTTTTTTTTTCAATTTCAGAAACTGGGAAGAGTAAAAATAATTTCCATCTTCCAGATGATGAAACTATTTCATGAGATGGAGTCATGGGGTGGCCATAATCTCATTAAAGGCCCAGAGAAGACAGCCAAGAGGCTGGCAGCAGGCTTCCCAAGCCCTGTGCCTCAGAACCTTCTTGGAGCCTCACGCATGGGCATCTGCCCCCATTTTGTGTCATCTAAAACTATTAATTATGTCTTACACATGTGCACTTATGACATAGGCATTGAGCAAAGCTACCTTTCTGTAAGTGGGCCAAGTGAAGTAAGTCTCAATACTGTGCACTCACCCTGATAAGCGTTTGTCTGTCAGTCAGTTCTACTGCCAGGCACAACCTCTGATTGTGGGTACAGTGTGCTGGGTATACTGTCACTCTCCTAAAGACCTGATGGCAGGTTTGAACTATGCATCAAAATCTGAGTGCCCATGTAAACCCAGTATTTTGTATTCAACAAAAAACTGAAAGGCCAGAGAGATAGTCCATCAGGGACAGGTGCTTGCCACAAAGCCTGAAAATCTGAATTTGACCCCTTGACCCCACAGAAGAGGACTGACTCCTGAAAGTTGTCCTCTGACTACCACATGAACATGGTAGCACATACGTGTGTGTGTGTGTGTGTGTGTGTGTGTGTGTGTGTGTGTCACATGAATAAAAATTGGGATTAAAATTTAAAAGCATGCTATATTTAAAAATACTGAAACTGCATCATTTAGTATCATTACTTTACAACCTTCAGCCATTGAAGAGTCAAATGCATTCTGAAGAAACTGTCTATAGTTGAGGTATTAGGAAAAGGGTCTCCCTAACTCCCCCCTCCTCTCTCTCTCTCTCTCTCTCTCTCTCTCTCTCTCTCTCTCTCTCTCTCTCTCTCTCTCTCTCTCTCTCTCTCACACACACACACACACACACACACACACAAATAAATAAATAAATAATTAAAAAAAAAAACTCGCTGCTGGCAAAATTGAAAGGGAATTTTAACTGAAAACCCCCCAACCATCAATGAATCTTAAATCAAATATATTCACCAAAGAGGTTGTTGATGTTGTGTTTCTCTAGGGGAAAGGGCCACAAATTCCATTAATATTTTCAGAGATGTTCTCACACAAAGTAAGTTTTAAAAACCACTGTGTTAGGCCCCAGTCCAAAAGCAAAGTCTCCAATGGATCTTGACACTCTCTTTACAGAGACCTTTGGACCTGCAATCTAAGAGTTGTTTCTTGGTCCTCCCTTTAACTGGCAGATTATCAATTAGATTCTCTTAACTGAAGATCATTCACATAGTGCCTACATCTCACCCAGAGGGAAGGCTTTAAACACTGAAGCCTTGCTGCTCATAGCTACTGGACACTTTGTTAATTAGTTACAGATAAGCCCTTACAAGTCTGCCTGTTTTCCCTGGACAGAAGCTTTCATGGGTGCTTTTCCACGTGATCAGTATATAATCTTATTATCTTAAGATTAGAGGTAGCCGCAAAACCATTTTTTAGAGGTTTAAGGGCTCGGGGTGTAGCTCAAGTTTGCAAACTGCTTGTCTAGCATGCATGACTCTTGGGTTCGTTCCCCATGCTTGTACAAACAGGGCACAGCAGTACAGTCCTAGCACTCAGTGGTGGAGACATAAGAATCCAAGGTTTAGGTTAATCCTTGGCTACATACAGTTTGAGGACAGCCTAAGACAGAAGAAACCCTGGGTAGAGAAAGAGAGAGAGAGAGACAGGGAGAGACAGTGAGAGCCAGACACAGAGAGGAGAAAGGGGATCTCTTTGTTTGTTAGTACAGTTCTTGGCTCTTGCCAGTGGTCCCTACAACAGCAATATGGACACATCCATGTCACTACTCTTCATTAGGCAGTGGGGGTCGGGAGGAGAAAATAGAAAAAGACAAAGGAAAAAAAAAAAAAACAAGAAGAAAGAAAAAATTCTACTTTTTTGTAAACTGCGTGCTGACTTGTGTGTGTTTCCTGTCTATAGGGATGAGCATGTAAACCATAGAGAGTCCCTTCTCAGGCCCTAAGCCAGAGTCCTCTCTGGAGCTTCCTCTCAGCACTGCACTACTCCTCTCAGAAACAGCTTTTCGGGACGGGGGTGGGGGGGTGGGGGGGGGGGGGGGGGGTGGGGACAGGTGGCCCAGTGGGTAAGAATGCTGGCTGAGCAAGCATGAGGACTTCAGTTCCCATCCCGGGTCCACATGTAAAAATCCTGGGTGTGGCCTTTCCAGCCTGGAATCCCAGCCCAGGGCTGGGAGCGGGAGGGTCGGGAGGATCACAGCAACTTTAGAAGGGAAGTGTAGGAGAAACCTGACAACAACTTTCTCTGACCTCTGGCTGAAGGGTACTCCCTCCTTTCTCTCCCTCCTTTCCCCTCCCCCTCCCTCTCCCCAGCTGTTTCTTTCCCTCCCCCTTGCTTTCTCTCTCCCTCCTTCCCCCTGTCTCCATTCCCCCACCCTCATCCTGCAGTTGCTAACCTTATCAGTTCTGGCAGAATGAACAGAATGAAGTCAGAGAAGGGAAGAGCCTCCTGGCCTCCCGTGCCATCATCCCCACGGAAGTCAGTTGAGTCCACTGTTAGTCAACAGCGAGAAGGTCCAGCAAGCAGGACCAGTCCTAGGAGAAATGGAACCTGGCGAGACCAACAATCAGATATTTCCCTGTGAGGTGGATGGGGCATAGGGCTTATGTGACCACACGCTGCAGAGGGTGAAACCCGATGAGGCCTCTCACCTGAGCTCCGAAGGGATGATCTGGAGAAGCAGCTGCTTTGTGCAGCATTTCAAGAGCCTTCACTAATGCCTGGTTTGTGGGAAGATGACGGAGGAAGAGGAGAAAGCAAAAGTACTTTGGTCTTCAGTGTCGCATTTATTGTCTGGAAAAGGAGGAAAGCTAGACCATGAAGAAATGGAAACCTTCTGACTTGCGCAAATCATGCAAACGGCTTCTTTCCTCCATTGAACACCGTTGCTCTGCTAATGTGAGGCCTGGACATTCACATAAAGTCTACGCGGGCATTGTTCTAGAAGAAGCCAAGCCTCCGTGCTCATTGATGCCAAAATTCTGATTAGAAGCTCTTCCAGGTAGACATGGGTGACACAGGGCTCCTTTAGGTCCATCACCATGAAGGACTTGTAGAAACAGCACAAGTCCTAATTAGGTTTCTGCAGATGGTGTGGTGAAAGTCCCAGAATCAGGCACTGGCTAATAGCTTGTGAGAACTAGCTGCTCCCGCATGGCATTCTGTTGTAGTTCCACTGATCTCTCTACACCTACCAAAAAGTATGTCTAGAAGCATGCAACTTGGTCATGACGAGCACACAGACTCTCTAGACCTCTGCACCAGAGCTGTTAACTAGAGATGGTTACTAGTTAGGTAGGTGTTACCTAACACAGTTGTGCTGAGAGCAATACCAGGTCCTCTCCCAGAAGAAGCTGTATCTATCTATATCTATACATTTACATATATCTGTACTAAATATTTCTTAAGATCAATTTCTCCTCTCCGTCTCCATAGCTCACAAGGTGATTTTTGAGAAAGTCAATCAAGAAAGGAAGCAAAGACACATATTTTCTTCTCCAACAAGTAAAAGCAATTAAACGTCAAATATTAACTGTTCCTGAGAGTAAATTTTTTTAATGGGTTAAAGGCTCAGCCATTATAGACCTCCAATATGTAATTTCTAAGAAAGGACCAGGTAATATATTTTTTTAATTAAGTGGAAGATAAAATGCTAGAGCGATGTATCCCTTCAGAAAGCACTTTTTTATCCATTTCCAGTGGTTTCCAATTGCATCATGCCTCTTAAGAGGACCAATTTGTTTAACATCACTTTATTTTTCAACCTTCACATGTGAGAAGCATTGATTTATGATTCCGCTGATTAAAGCAATGGTGTCTGAAGCAATAATGATTTCAATTATGGAACTTCCACCAGTGTGCATTATTCTGATTTTCCCTCCATTCTCACCACATTTTGATTCACTAAAGAAGGGGGCCTGAGTAGATGATGTAATTCGAAAAGCCCCTGGACTAATTTAATATCAGAAAGGAATGTATGGACAGATGGACTGATGTTCCATTTTGGATTATGGGGATGTATTGTATTTTAATATGCTCTGACAAACTCTCCAACAGCTCCCCGGTGAGCCCCTACCTGATATCATTAGGGTTATTTAGTGCTTGGAGCCTTCCCAATCCCCATAGGAGCCACAGTGAACTCGAAGGAATGTGCACACTCCATTCACTCCAGTCTAGGGTCATACTTTCTCTTTATGCTGGGCTGGAAGAAATGATTAAGCTCGTGTGTGGATCTTTAGCTTGTTGAAATCAATGGGACATACTTGACACTGTCTTTGGATAGCAAGGGCCTCCTTACTCAGCATTTCACTACTCTAAAAGATTAATTAAATAAATAATTTTTTTAGATATTAAGAAAATTAACTTTGAAGAAAAAGCGTTTATTCTGGCTTACAGTGACAGTGGCATCTGTCCATCATGATGTGATCTTTGGGCTTTCGACGACAGAGAACATCCTGGTGGGAAGATGAGACAGAGGAAGAACATATATGGTACCTAAAAACAAAGAGAGATACAGAGTCTGAGTATCCCCTTCCAAGGCGAGACTCCAAATGACCTAACTTCCTGCCAGTACAGCCCACCTCTTAAGTGCCCCACAACTTCGCAATAACCGCATTAGCTGTAGGACAAGCCCTCTCCAATATGGGCCTTTGAAGGACACTCCAGATTCAAACAATAACACAGCATTGTCCCATAGACAAGATGGTTAAGTAGGACACTGATGCCAGGTTGGAGCCACAAATGAGGGAATGCCCCCATGCATCAGTGCAGCATGTGACCTAATGGTGGGGGTACAATGAAGACATTCTAAGCACACCCTTATCACTTCTTTGGCTATCAAACTCTTGAGACAACGCATCCCAAGTAACTGAAAATTCTCCAGGAATCTATATAGGGAGAAGAAAAAGGCTAAAAGCCCGGTATCAACCAGACAAGGAGCATGTCTTCCCTGAAGAGACTTCCCATAGTTCAAACTACTTTGCAGAGCACCTTATAGGAGAAACTGGAGCCAAAATAATGATCATGGGCAGGACCACATCTTGAACAAGACCAGTCGTGCACACCTCCTGCCTTCTATTTAAGCCTAAATGTCATGGCAGGACCTCAAAGATTGAGTTGGGGATATCAGCACTTTGTTCTTCTCCACATGTCTGTTCAGTCAGTGTGTGACATTGAACAAATCTCCTTTTAGTGCATTTCACTATTAAATTGTCTCTTCAACTGGCCTATTGAGGATGAGTTGGGACCTGGGATCCGACCCTAACTCCAAGAATAAAGGCAGTCATATATTTTAAGACAGTCTCATTGTATATCCCAGACTAGCCTCAAACTATGTAACCTAGGCTGGCCTCAATTTCCCAATCCTCCTGCCTCAGCCTTCCTAGTGTTTAGATTACAGGTATGCACCAGTATTCCATGCCCACCATTCATACTTGTGAAAGGTGTCCTCCAGTGAAGATGTGCTTTCTGATAAGAGCAACTACTCTTGTGTCCCAGATGATTGTTGTCACAGGTGTCTGTGACATACAGGGCCACACCTTCAGACAGTTCAAAGAGAATGAGAAATTCATAGTGTTATGTCAAGTTAAAGGTTTCTCATTTTTCAGCATGAGCCTCACATTGGCCAAATGCAGCCTGCCTCTGGAGTGCTACCTTATTAATGCATAAATGGCCATTCCATGCAGTTATTGGAAGGGTGTGCATAGTAAGACATTACACTCTGTTATAACTCTATCATAAATTGACAACTTGAAGCTGTAACTAGAGCTTAGTGAGTATGAGTACATGCTTCACAAGCATGAAGACCTATAGCCCCAGTGCTGTGGGGCACAGAGAGAGAATGGAGGAGGCTTGATGATTGTCAGCTTAGCCCCACGTTCAGTAAGAGACCCTGTCTCAAGGGATAGAACATGGACCCAGTGTCCTCCTTTGGCCTCTGCACCTACACACACATGTGCACATACACCACACATACAAACCACACACACACACACACACACACACACACACACACACACACATTAACATATTAACAAAGTATTCTTAGTCTGCTACATACCAAGAAATAGGTGTTAGACATTAAGGATGTAAAATAAAATACAAAACCCATTTTTTTTTTTTACCATCAAGTGCTGACATTCATATCTACAAGAATTAAGGAGGATTTCAGGTTTAAAAACATTAAAAGGAAATGCCACATAACATCGAAGCCCAATCTATCACATTTATTTTTAGGTATGAACCTTTTTTGTTACCCTTCAAGTAAATTAGTTTGTGCCTTTGCTCTTATTTGAAACTCCATTTTAATATGAGAACTGGTCCTGTGACTGCCAATATCTGTGTGGGACACACTTCCATGAATATCTCCAACACCAACTGGGAGGTAAAATTCCAGTCACACCATGATAAACTTTTTCTTCATCAAATAAATGCTACAAATTAGACACTGATATTACTAGGTCTTCCCATGTTTTAAACCTAGTTCTTAATCTCAGTGATTCTATGCTGCTATAGTTTTTATGAGAGCTGGCCAGCCAATGCTGTACCCATTCATCTTTGTGGAGAATCATCTTAATAATTTTTTTTTCAATTGAAGGAAGAGAAGCCCCAAGACACAAATAAAAGCATTCAAGGTCTAGTCACTGAGTTTGTAGCTTAGCGCTTGAAATATTATACCCAAAATTGCTTCTTGGAAGAAAATCGTATAACAGTTAAGATTCCTTCTCGTTAAACTTTATGATTGTTTCTCAGACTCTTCCCTAAAATACCTCGAAGTACCCCCCCTGAATTTCTTTACTTCTTCTGAGGGCATTACCTAAAGGCAAAGCTCTCAAACATCAGCACTGTGTGTAGAACTTAGAAAGAGCCATTGCAGATGGTATGCTGTGCTAGACAGATTAGAATACAAAATTTCATTCATCTTCTACCTTGATAACAGTCAAGGGCAAGAGATCGATCTTATTTGCCTCTTCACATAACATTTCCAGCCACACCTTGGCATGTATCTCCCTATCCTTACTCTTCCTGCTACCCATCCACATAGCAACCTTGAGAACTTCTCCCCAGAGAAATTCATTCAGGCATCAGTTACATACTCTACCTGCTCTGGGTGCTGGAGAGTGTGGAACATCTATGACTTTTGACTTGATTTACCCTGCTGATCATTCTTATGAAATTGCTGGGTTTTGACTTGATTTACACTGCTGATCATTCTTATGAGATTGCTGGGTTCCTTAGAAATAAGTTTATTTGGAAAATCTTCTCAGGACCCTTCATGTAAAAAAGAAGAAGAAGAAGAAGAAGAAGAAGAAGAAGAAGAAGAAGAAGAAGAAGAAGAAGAAGAAGAAGAAGAAGAAGAAGAAGGAAAAAAGTTGAGAGAGGAGTGGCTTGCCCAGGTCTATGGCTCTTCGCTGTAACTTGTGGTCCCATGTTCCCCTCTTTTGCTCTTGTGGCCATTACTTACAACAGTTCTTATCTTGGTTAGATTTCTATTGCTATGATAAAACACCATGACCAAAAGCAACTCGGGGAGGAAAAGTTTTATTTGATTGACATGTCCCAGTGACAACCCATCACTGAGAGAAATCCAAACAGGAACTCAAGGCAGGAACCCAGAGGCAGGAACTTAAGCAAAGGCCATGGAGGAGTGCTGCTTACTAGCTTGCTGCTTTACCTAGATGTATGTATGTACACCATGAACGTCCCTGGTATCTATGGAGGTTAGTAGAGGGCACTGGATGCCCTGGAACTGAAGTTACAAATGACTGAGCCACCACGTGAGTTATAGAAGTTGAACATGGGTTCTCTGCAAGAGCAACAAGTTCACTGAACTGATGAGCCACCTCTCCAGCCCCTCATCTTGCAGTTTTATACAGCCCAGGATTATATGCCTAGAGGTGGTCCTGCCTGAAGTGAGCTGAGCCCTCCCACATCAATCATTAATCAGGAAAATGCCCTACAGACTTGACTACAGGCCAATATGATGGAAGCATTTTTTTTTTTTTCTGAATGAAGTTCCTTCTTCCACAATGACCCTAGCTTGTGACAGGTTAACAAATATCTAATCAGTACAATTTTTAAACTAGAATTTTATTTCAACTTTATCTTCAACAGAAAAGATCTCTGTAATTCAAAACCCAAAGTCTGGACTGCTCCACTGCTCCGAAGCCCAACACTTTTTGAGCATGACATGAGGTCACAGGTGGAAAATCCTATTCTTAATTTCATGTGACAAGTCACAAACAAAATGCAGCTGCAGTAAATATTTGATCCAAAGCATGCAGAAAGCAAAGCTCCCCCATTACACTTGAGACCCATCCCCCAAACAGCCCATTCTGTGTCCATGAATGTTCTAAAATAAAAATAAAGCCTGGCCAGGGGGTGGTGGCACACGCCTTTAATCCCAGCACTCTGGAGGCAGATCTCTGTGAGTTCGAAGCCAGCCTCTGGTCTACACAGCAAGATCCAGGATAGTCTTCAAAGCTACACAGAGAAACCCTGTCTCGGAAAAAGGAAAAAAAAAAAAAAAAAAAACCTGGAACAGTTTTATTACCCAGCATGTCACACAGTCACACAAAACCTGCCTAACCACTTTGAAAACTTAATGAAGACTTGTTCTATGTGAATCCCTAACCATCTCCAGGGACTGAACAGTGTGAACAAGTAGCATCCAATATAGATCCCATCACCTGCCAAGGGTTCCTCCCCATGGACCACTGCACAGAGCAACCATAGCCAGAGACGGCAAATATGTTCATCTGAGCTCCTTGCCATACAGAGAGCCAGTCTGGCTAGTTCCCACTTCAGGTGGACCTAGAACCCATGGTGTTAACTTCGGAGACGATTTTATCTAATTCAGGATGCAAGTAATGGGGGAGGGGTGAAGTTGCTGATCGATTGCATCCAGGACAAATATTTCCTGAGTTATGCTTCAGGTGAGTTCATTTGTCGCTGTGGTCTGCTTTAAAGCACCATTTACATTTGAGGACCAGTCCTGTAAATATCAACACTCACACAGGGGCTATTCCCACAAAAACTTGTAACATCAGTGCACAGTGGTGTCCTGGGCCCCAGAAATGAGACCCCTATGCATATAACTGAATGAGTCCAGGGAGCTGATGTGATGCACTGATGTCAGACAGCTCTGTCATACTCCTAGAACATTTAGGGTGATCACAGATGCACATTGGAAGTACTAGCTACAGTCTATATGTATTTTCAATACCCTTGTGGACCAATGGTGCTCAATAACTTGAGCTGGAGCTCTGGAGATAACCAAACCCATTAAAGAAGAGGTTGGGTGTTTTTTTTGGGGGGGGGGGTTGTTATTGTTGTTTTTTTAATGTGGTCTTCCAGGAAGCTGCCTCTGGACATAACTACAGAAAATTAACACAATAAGTAAAGCATTATAGAACAGCTATTAACTGATTACACTAATAAAAACCAAATGGGGGGCCTCGAGTCTGCCCCTCTGAGAAAGGAGGACAGATAAAATAAACAAGGTAAACTGTAGAGTAAAGGATAATTTATTTTAAACAATAATAATGCAGTTACATCCCACCACATTAAAAAAAAAAAGATTTCAACATGCGGGAGAAGATTTAGAAGAAAAGTTGTTCATCTTTTTCCTCTCCAATATTTAAGTTTCACACTAACAAGGATGCTTCCCTAGGCTAACAAATTGGAGAAATTAAGAAGTGCTGACAAGTTTCTTAAACGACAGGCACATGGGCACAGTGATTTAATATACCACCTTATCAGGAAAAAAAAAACATGGTCTCCGAGTGCAAAAGGCTTGCCCCAGCAGCGTGGGATGGCAAGTAGAGCTCAAGGAAAACTGACAGGCAGAAGAGGGGAAGCAGAAGGAACAGTTCCTCCTGTGGTGGGCTGAAGTTTAAGTCCAATCCCACCACGTATCTTCCTGTTGCCTAAATCCTAAAATCCTTCAGTATAAGTGGGATCGGATCTAGGAAGAGAAGGGTCTTTATGTTCTGTTTTCTGACAGAGCATCCACATACCTGCCTGCCTTCAAATCTAATAGTGGTAATAGTAACTGTAGTAAGTGTGTGCTGGGTGACATGTGTCAAACTAAATGCTTAATGGGAGTTGTTGCTAATTCTTGCATTATCTCACAATTTGTAGGTGAAGACATGCAGGCGGAGGGTGACACCATGACAGGCTCAAGGCCATCATTAGTCCCCACTTGCTCCAGAGGCATCTGCCAGCCCACCTCAACCAAGGTACCCCAAGCTTCATTAGCAACTGTTGGTGTAGGAGTCTTCTCTTTTTCTCCTGCATCTTTTCTCACTTATTGTTTTAACCAGTCTAAACCCTCGGAACCAATTCTTTTTGCATGGCATATGCAGAACTCTGGGTTATTTTTACTTCCCACTGGCAAAAAGTCAGCAAATTCAAATGAAATGATAATTTCCATGTGAGAAAATAGTTTAGCATTTCCTTAAAATGTGAAAATATAAAATCTTATGCAAGACACTAACTTTTCAGTTGGCAGAAAATAGCCTGGTGGTTTCACATGAAATAAAACAAGGGCAGCTCAGATCTTCACTGCTTGAGAATTAAAGGCGAGCTCTACTGCCAGGGAACAATGGGTATTTAGGCACGAAAAGAAGAATCAATGATATAGGCAGGAGGTGTCTGCATACACAGAGAATACTCCGGTATAAAAAGGGTCACACTTATTCAATATTTGGAAAAAATGGCCCGGGAGGCATCCAACGTGACAGCCAACGAACAGAAGGCTCAGGAAGGGAGATTTAAAGTTTAATGGGGTGGGGTGGAGGGTGGGGGAATCCAAACACAAGAGCTGACCAAAAGCATAACATGTTGGGGTCTGCATTCTTGCTAGCAAAATGTTAGAGACACTACCACTGAGGAATACTTTAAATAACATGGAGGTTCTTGCCTTGAAGGAAAACAGAAAAAAATATATAGAAATTGCATTTTTTAGGGGCACACAGAAAACTCATTGTCTATGGGTGATAGTATTATCTGTCTATAGAACTCAAAAAAAAAACAAAATTAGCTCATTAGTTGAAGAAGAAACAGGTCAAATTTCAAATTCAATAGAAAACGTACAAACAAATAACTATTCCCAGAGAACAGTAATAAAATATCATAGAAAATTTACATACGGAAAAGCAACGAATGTGAAAATGTTGAAGAAGAAGAAACTCCAAATGTAAGAAGGTCACATAAAAAGATAAAAGAAAATGCATGAGGTAACTCAAAATTAGAAACCCTTATATTCCAAACCATGAATGTACAAATGCATCCTCCCACAGTGTGAATTTAGAGATGTCTTTTGGTTGTTGTTTTGTTTTGTTTTGTTTTTCAAGACAGGGTTTCTCTGTGTAGCCCTGGCTGTCCTGGAACTCACTCTGTAGCCCAGGCTGGCCTCGAACTCAGAGATCCACCTGCCTCTGCCTCCTGCATGCTGGGATTAAAGGTGTGCTCCACCACCGCCACCACCGAGAGTTTAGTGAGGTCTTAAAAAAGTAACATATAAAGGCATGACTCTCAGGGAACTGCTCAGTGAGGAAGAGCTTATCAGACAGGGAAGGACACTTAAAATGACAAAGGGGGGAAGAAGAGAAGAAAGGGAAGATGAAAAGATAATGAAATAAAATATGGAGACATAGAAAGAGGGCTATTAGCAGGCAGCCCTTAGATCAGTATAGTTTTATCAAATGAAGTCTTACCACAAGGACCGAAACAGACTCCAGAACACTGAGCAACTTAAACAATCTCCAAGGTTTTTTATTTTTTTTAAGTGTCATTATAAAAGCACTAGAAGAAAAAGCAGGTTTACAAGACCTCACCCTGAGACACACACAGGCCTAGTCAAACCCAGAAGCAGAGCAGAGAGAAGAGCAGGGAGCAGGTGACATCTGCATTCACAAAGGTACATAGATGTATCGACAGCTAAAAGCTTAGACAGAACAGTGTCCCCAATATCAGACAGTGAAGGGTATGTTGTTAATATTTTTTTTTTACTTTTTGGTTCTTTACTCTTTTGGGGGCCCTGCCACCAAGTTACAAAATAAATACACACACAGAGGCAGAGGCTTACTGTTACTTAGAAGTGCCAAGCCTTAGCTTGGCTTATTTCTAGCCAGCTCTTCTTAACTTAAAGTATCTCATCTAGGGGTTGGGGATTTAGCTCAGTGGTAGAGTGCTTGCCTAGCAAGCACAAGGTCCTGGGTTTGGTCCTCAGCTCTGGCTAAATAAATGAATAAATAAAAAGAAAAAATATATCTCATCTATCTTTTGCCTCTGGACTTTTACCTCTCTCTATTTCTGTATAATTTTTACTTCTTACTCCATGGCTTGCTGTGTAGCTGGGTGGCTAGGTGACTGACCCCTGGAGTCCTCCTTCTCTCCCTCCTTGATCTCTGCTCCCAGATTTCTCCTATTTATTCTCTCTGCCTGCCAGCCCCACCTATCCTTTCTCCTACCTCGCTGTTGGCAATTCAGTTCTTTATTAGACCAATCAGATGTTTTAGAGAAGCACAGTAACACAGTTTCACAGAGTTAAACAAAAGCAACATAAAAAAAAAAAAAAACGCAACACATCTTTGTATCATTGAAACAAATATCCCACAGCATAAACAAATGTACCACATCTTAAAATAATATTCAACTACATGGTTAATAAATTTAAGATTGATTGATTGAAATGATTGATTGATTGTTGATTGATTGATTGATTGATTTTTTGAGACCTGGAACTGACTGTCTGCCAGGCTGGCCTTGAACCCTGAGCAATCTTCCTAACTCAGGCTCCTGAGCCCTGGAATTACATATTAATGTTAGATATTAATAATAAACCCAATATTGCATTTTTAAAACTATGCAGTTTAAAATCAACAAATCACTTCATAGAACTGGCTAGCACAAGTTAAGTAAAAGCTTCAGAGCATGGAATCATACTATGTGCATAAAAACAAGGCAGATCACCAGGAAAGGCAAAGAAAGCTGAGTGTAGCAGTACAGGGCTGTAACTCCAGCAACATGAGACTGTTGGAAGAGAGTTGTGGAAAGTTCAAGGCCATCCTGGGCTACACTTTGAGACTGTCTTCAAAAAGACCTGCAATCCCTCTAAGTGTGAAACTATAAGAAGGCATATGGACTTCAGAGGGCATCTCTGCAAATATTAAGGAAGGAAGGAAAGAAGGGAGGGAGGGAGGGAGGGAGGGAGGGAGGGAGGGAGGGAGGGAGGAAGGCAGGAAGGCAGGCTTTCACTCAAGAGTCTCACCTATAGCAATGTGACACAAGGCTTTACAAAAACAGCAATTGCAAATGCTACGATAGGACTGGGATGCATCCCAGTGACAGGATCTAGTCCCAGAATCACAATCAAATGACATAACTACCCAGACCAAAGAATTCCAGGTCCTACATATAAGTATATAATGATGACATAAAACATGCTTCAAGGGCTGGAGAGATGGCTCAGAGGTTAAGAGCACTGACTGCTCTTCCAGAGGTCCTGAGTTCAATTCCCAGCAACCACATGGTGGCTCACAACCATCTGTAATGAGATCTGGTGACCTCTTCTGGCCAGCAGTCACACAGGCTGTATACATAATAAATTTTTTTTAAAAAAATGCTTCAAATAGTATTATCACTATGTGCAAATATTTATTATGGCTTACAAAAAGGAAAAGCATTTATAGATCAATGGACTATATAGTACAGCCTCAATCTCATTTTTTAAAAACATGCAAATTTACTTTTATAACAAGAAAACTAGATGTGGTTGGGACACACTGGTAATCCTAGTGTTTGGGGAGTGGAGGCAGGAGGATCAGGAAGTTCAAGGTCCCTCCCAGTTATGGAGTGAGTTCAAGGCCAACCTGGCTGACATGAAACCTTGTCTTAAGAAAAAAAGAAAGAAAAAAGCAGATGGAAAAGGTCAGGATGTATATACCAACATGTTAGCAATTACTACATCGCAGAGGCAAAATAAGAGGTGACTTGGGGTTACTTCATCATGGTTTCTATCATTTCTCAATATTCTCCCCCTAGATGCATATTCTTCTGGCAACGCAGAGAGCAGTACTTGCTCCTCCTGGCTTGTCTGATATATCAGCAGAAGGTAGCAGCCTGGAGTGGGTGCTGGAAAGGATGAAGGGAACCATGGACCACCACAAGGGATTTTGTAATGCTCTGACTCAATGTCTCTCCTTATTCTGATTTATGTTTTCCTTCTTTGCCTGTTGTCAGAACGTTTGCGGCCTCCAGCACCATTGCATTGGCTCGTCCTGTGAGTGACAGGTCAGCGTGTCCCAAGAATCCTTAATGTATTTTGTGTCAGGGGCCTGTGGGTCAGTAAGGTTATTAATAAACAGCGCCTCTTGTTCTAATTTTGGTCTCTCCTCTCCACCATGCCTCCCCTGCTGCCCTGCTTTTCCTTTCGTTTCTCTTGCCTGCTCCCTTCCCCTCCTCCCTGACACAAAGCTTTCGGCCTTCATTTGAGCTCAACCTTTGGCATTTTTCCCATAATGCTTTTTGGATGCTGCTGGTCCTATTACATTTTCATGGGGAATTTAATTTTTAAGAAAATGCTTGGTGTCCTAAATCAATTTGATGCAGCTAGTACACTCCTGTGATATCACCAGCAGGGGAGAATGAAGGGACACCAAAAATTGGGGGCAAAATATGAACAAAAAAGGGAGGGGGTACCATGTTTTTCTCAAGGATTTCTCTTAGGCTAGATGTACACAAAAATCAGGCAGACTTGGGAGTCTAAGTAAACATGGATAGATGTGAGGTGAGAGGTAGAATACAGATTTCTGCCTTAATATTATTTTTCTACATGGTTGATAAGATAGAAATAACAAACTTAGTGTCACGTGTGTAGGCTGTGAACTTGGCATTTGCTAGCATTACATGGATAGTCTTAGATTTGGATATATGGACAGCAACTTTCTCTCCCATTTAGAGATTGATTGCTCTCCTGAATTTATGGTCATAGCAAGCCTGCTTTTTCTTTTAAAAAAAAATTTAGGCACATTTTATTGATTTATTTTGTGGGTGTGAGATGGATGTGAGGAGCACTCTTTCCAAACACATGCAGGGGAAAGTCAGAGGACAACTAACAGAAGTCCCTCCTCCCACCATGTGGATCCTGGAGACATCATGCTGGTCCATGTTGTTCTATTTCTGCTGACGTTATTATACAAATAGAAATTGCCATATTGCAATCATTAATCTCTCTCTCTCTCTCTCTCTCTCTCTCTCTCTCTCTCTCTCTCTCTCTCTCTCTTTCTCTCTCCCCCCCCCACTCTGTGTGTGTCTATGTCTATATATACACACACACACACACACACATGCACACACACACACACACACACACACACACACACACACTGAAAGTGCCCTCTGCAAACATGCTAATTTGAGCTGTTGCTTTCTTCTTTAAAAGAGATACATGATTCTTGGTGGTGGTGGCGCACACCTTTAATCCCAGCACTCGGGAGGCAGAGGCAGGCAGATCTCTATGAGTTCAAAGCCAGCATGGTCTATAGAGCAAGAGCCAGGATAGGCTTCAAAGCTACACAGAGAAACCCTGTCTCAAAAAAAGAAAGAAAGAAAGGAAGGAAGGAAGGAAGGAAGGAAGGAAGGAAGGAAGGAAGGAAGGAAGGAAAGAAGGAAGGAAGGAAGGAAGGAATAAGGAATACATGGCTGCATCTATGCAGAGAGCTCTCAGGGAGTTGCATGTACCAGTTTCCCTTAACAACGATAAAGCAATGCTTTCATACAGGAAACTATGCAAAAAGCCTGTGATTCTATGTTGAATTATTCTTTTTTTTTTTTTTCAAATTAACCCATTGTACTTTTTTTCAGAGTCAAGAACACATCATTTTTTTAAAATATGACTCAGTTTCAGCTGCTTCCGGACCCAGTCTGGGGTCCACAGGTGGTAGACAAGAATAGAGTGTGGTGAGTCTCCAACTACAGTTCTTAATGCTCCGGGATAAAATTTCTTCTGAAAACTGGCAGCCTTTTGTTCTTCTTCAGCGTTTTAAACACACAGCCAGGTCCCTCTCTTTAGCTGGGCCTGCTGTGGTCCTGACTGAACTGGACTACATTTATGCTGCTGAAAACTTCCATGGGTGTACCTCCCCGAAACAGTCAGTGGGAGTTGTGTGTATGTAAGCACAGAAGCTCTTGACCTGCCTGCCAACTGTAATCGCATCTCTGCCCTTGGAGATTATGGGTATGATATGGGTGAGTGTAATGGATAGGGCCGTCTGTGTACAAATTCCAAATGACTTGCTACACCCCTTTCAGATGGTTGCTGTCAAAAGTATTAGCACGCTACACACACAACAACTGTGTATCATGTTACCTGTGGCCTCTGCTTCCACACAAAAGCTCCTCCCATAGCGGGCAGCAGGTGAGTTCGTCAGGGGTACCTATTGGACACATACAAAGAAGTTTCACTCTTTGAGCTCCACTGTAGTAATATAGAAATACCCAACCTGTCTAAATTAGCAATTAGCAAGGACGTGAGTTCAAAGAGAGCTGCCTGTGAAAAGATGTCTCTGAAAGACTGGCACTTCTAACATGATGAGAACTTGACTTAACAGGAAGCTGTGACAGCAATGAGGGAACTGTACCACCACAGACTTACTCAGGAACTCCCAGGGTCGCAGCTTTAGTTGGTGTTTACAGAAGGGAAGGATGGCACAGAGACACCCATGTGGTAGATGACACTTTCAACAGTTTTCTTCCAAGCATGTATTTTTAAGTGAGTCTTCCTATGGCCTAGAAATGAACAAAATTTAAGCAAAATGAAGTTCTACCAAAGACTAGACTAGCATTCTTGTTCAGGTCCCTTTCATGTTAAAAATACCTAACTTTTTTTTTTTTTTTTTTTGCACAGCTTAGAAAAGGCACAGCCTGAGCAGAATACATTTTCTGAATTCAGATTGGACTTGCATGCAGGACTTTTCTGGTTTCCTCAGCCCAGTAGAGACACAATAGCTTGGCCTTGGTAAAGATACTTTGTTTGGAGCTGGGAATGTAGTTCAATGGCAAAATACTTGTCTAGCATGTGCAAGACCCTACCGGTGTTCTCCCATAGGAAAAAAAAAATCACCATGGAGGTGGCCCAATATTCAACATACATGCTTCTTTTTCTATGGCCAAGACTACCCGCGCCCCCCCCCTCTCTCTTTGGTTTGGTTTTTCAAAACAGGGTTTCTCTGTGTAAGATTCCTGTCCTGCAACTTGCTTTGTAGACCAGGCTTGCCTCAAACTCACAGAGAGCCTCCTGCCTCTGCCTCAGGAATGCTGGGATTAAATGCATACACCACCATGCCCAGCTCAAGATTACTTCTTTATTATTAGTTTTTTATTTTTTTCTTTTATGTGTGAGTGTATCCATGCACATGAGCCACAGTACATGTGTGGTGCTCCAAAAACAACCCATGGAAGTCTGTTCTCTCCTTCCCATGTTGGTCCCAGGGAGCAAACTGAGATCATCAGGTCTGGGAGTATACACCATTAACTGCCGAGTCTTCTCTCTAGCCCAAGATTGATTGATTGACTGGTTGATTGAATAACATATTGAATATCTGTTAGCAATAGAAACTACAAAGCTGATTAGATTACCTGCTGTAGATATAATTCTAAATAGCCTTATTAAATAAAAATCACACAGCCAAATAAAGAGTTAAAAACCCAGAGATCAGAGCAGTAGCCAAGAGCTAAGACCACCTTATCTTACCATTCACTGCTGTCCTTCCCCTGAGAGAGATACCATCTTCCTGTGTCATATCTTTTTGTTGCCTTTCTATACTGCCTTCTCATTGGTTCTAAACCCAAACACATGATTTCCTCATCACTGCCTGTCTACATAGACATCCAGGTCTCAATAAAATACCACCATAACCTGCTGCTACCACTATGGAAATTATTCATTCAAAAGCTCAGAATATTGACAGCAAATATATTTCTTTATCTTTCAGAAGATAGTTATAAATAAGACATTGCCCTCATTCTTAGGATCCAGTCTCAATTTATCTTATCTTTATAATAAATAATGCACATCATGTCCCAGGCACTAATGTAAGTCCTTTGTATATGTTAATTCATTTAATTATTAAAATAAGTGATTAAGGTAGTTCTACCAGTATCTCCATTTTACAGATGGACAAACTGAGTCACACATAAATCAAGATGCCAGCAGGCATGGCATATTGGCTGGCCCAGGATTTAAATCCAAGCAAATCTCCCTTCGGAGACTATTCTGTTAACCACTGCTTAAGAGCTGGCAAAATCAACATGCACTTGTTTTTACCATTAAAAAACCTGCAAACTCCAGAAACCCCGATATGCTCAAAATTTAGTTTAGGAATTGAGCAAAACTATGAGGGCAGGGAGGATTAGTGTTAGTCAGTCTGTAAAGCAACAAAAGATGAGAGTGGTAGATTCTAGAAGCTCCCGAAAATCCAAAGCAAACTGAAATTTAATGGGGATAAACATGAAACACTCTTAAAAGCATTAAATCCCCTGTACATGCCCAAGTTGATTGGCATCTGACTCAGGATGTAGGGGTTCTTTCCCATGAGGGGCTCTGTTTAAAGCCAGTAACAGGGCAGACACTGTCTGTGACAGTCACAGAAGTTCTGAGTAGTTTTTTTGTTTGTTTGTTTGTTTCGAGAGACCTCTTAAGATACTCTGACAATCCAAGCCAACTCCAGAAAGCCATAGGCCTGGTCCTGTGGGGTGCTAGGAAACGGAGCCAGTAAAACAAAAACTGTGGGTTCAGGACTGTGCCTGTTATTTTTAAGTGTTGAAAATTTTCTCCTGGGGAAAAACAGCTCTGATGCCTCTGAGGACAGATTCCCACCCAGTGTGATTTCTGCTCCCATACATAAAGCCATCAAAGAACAAACGTTTCTCAGAATGGTGGTTGTAGGAGTGACCCTCTCCCTCTGTCTCTCTAGTGGCTGCAGTCCAGGCCTTCACACATGTGTGTTACCTGCTTGCAATGTGCAATTCACAAAATCTACCTTCATTTCCTTGAATGGCTGTCTATCTCCAGAACTCTAGCGTCAGCAGGAACCTGAAACAATGTCTCCCAATCCTCAGCCCACAGGTAGGTGTTCACACCTTCTTGATTCTGCTATAGAACCTTAAATTCAAAGAAAAACATTATTTAAAGACTGTCTGTTTTACAGGTAAAGGAATATCAGCATGCTAACCCACCATGTAGAACTGTAAATGCTACCTCTAGTGTCACCCGGAATTCCTGCTCAAATCAGAACAGGTACTTCGACAGGATCCACCTTAGCATCACCACACAGCAACCTGGTCCTAACCTTATTCTAGGAAATTGGTCTGGTCCCCAGTGGCCACCCTATCATTTAGCTGAGAGCTTACTATCTTTTCTAAGTTAATTTGGAAGCTAATTGTGAATGTCAGGGGTTCTGACATTGTAGAGAATGGTAAAATGTGGAGATAAACCAGGATGAGGAAAACCCAATGTGGAAGAAGTTGGGGCTTTGGAACCAGATTGATGTTAGAGTGTGAAGGTCTGGAGTGGTACCGTTACCTTCAGTGTAACTGAAGGATGGGGTCAAAATGTCTCTCAGAGTCCACATCATGGGCTCAATCTAAGTTCTTCATCTCAGGGTTTAGTGTTATGAATTATGTATATGCATGCGTCTGTGTGAGGCCATGTGCACATGTGTGCAAGTGCCCGCGGAGATGAAAGACATTGGAGACCACTCCTGGAGCTGGAATTACAGGTAGTTGTGAGCTACTACTCCACATGGGTGCTGGGAACTAAACTTGGGCTACCTAATGGAGAAAAGAAACTCTCTTAATTGCTAAACTATCTCCCCAGTTCCTCATCTGAGTCCTAAAGGATTTTAGAGGGCTCGGGAGGTGGCTCAGCAGGTAAAATTTCTAGCAAGCTTGCCTAATTTCAATTCCTGTGTAAAAAGCTGTGTGCAAACATCTGTATGTAATCCAAGCACTCTTAGAGGGAGGGGGCAGCAGAGGAAGGAGATTCACTCAGACATCAGGCCAGTGGTATACAAATGTAGGACAGAAAAAAGAGAGACCCTGATTCCATGAGGCAGAAAGTAAGAACCTACTCCAAGTTTTTCTCTAACTTCCCCATGCACCCTCTGGTTCTCTCTCTCACTCTCTCCTCTCTCCTCCCCCAACTCCTCTCTTTCACACACATACATAGTATTTGAGACAGAGTCACACTATGTAGCAATGGCTAACCTGGAACTTGCTGGGTAGATGAGACCAGCTGTGAACTCACAGAGATCTGCTTGTCTCTGCCTTTTGAATGCTGGAATTTAAGGTGTTTACCATCATGCCAGGAACACAAAATAAAGTTTTAAAATATCAGAAAAGCTACTGCTTTAAAAAAAAAAAAAAAGGAAAGAAAAAATTTTTAAGGAAAAGAGAGCATGAGAACTTTATTAGGAAGAACCCATCTCCTACCTGTAGTTATTTCCAATTTATTGGTCTACCAGTGGTATTTGGAGTGATCTGGCTTAAAATCATACACATAGGCATTCTGATCACAGGAGAAACTGGGCCTGTCTTCTCAAACCACTACAGTTGGCAGCTGGCTCTTCTGGAATGGATATTTCTCACTCTTCCTGCTTCTTCACATCTGTGAACATTTCAACAAGCAAGGTCAAGCCACTATCCTCAGGATTCCATTAAGGAAAGCTAAGTACCTTCAAATAATTTTGAAATTACCAAAGTTCTGAAAAATGAGTATATTTTATCCTCTGAAGAGGGAAGAACCTGTATCTTAAATCTCATATACTTTAAACCTTTGTCTACTTCAAAATTGAGATCCAGTGTTCTAGACAATTCTATTTTGTTCAAGATGTCTGTATTTGCTAAGCATAGTGGTGCTCACCTTCAGTCTGAGTGCTTGGGAGGCAGAGTCAGGACAGATCTCTGTGAGTTCAAAGTCTGCCCGATCTACATAGCAAGTTCCAAGCCAGCCAGGGCCACATAATGAGACCTTGTCACTAGTAATAATAGTAATAATAATAATTAAAATCTCTGTATTTGCCACATCTTATTCTAAGTATACTCTCAATGGCACTGGTAACCTCACTATCTACCCTTGGCCACTGACTAACCTGTAAGATATTAAAAAACAAAGTTAAATCAAAGTGTTGTAGCAATTAAGCAAAAGGTGGCAGAGTACCATTATTCCTAATTCCTTTTGCAAAAATCATTTTTGAGGAGCATCAAGCTGAAAAGTCACACCCTGACACAATACTTGCAATCAGACTTTGATTAAGTGATGAAAACCCATGTCTTCACTACAGGTACCTCCTTTCTCTGGAAGACAATGTTCTGTGTCGGACTTGCTGGACATCTCAGGCAAGTGACAGCGGGGTCTCTACCTGCTTTTCTCTGGTTCAGACACACAGGTCAAGAGGGAACTCAATGTTAGGCTGAAATTCCTGCCCTTTATACTCCCCAGCTTGTGGACCAGAGCCAAAGGGCCCTGAGCTACAAAGTGTAAAAAGATCTCTGTGGCCTCCTAATCCAGGTAATTGGTCCCAAATGCTGTTACCCCTTTCCTGATAGAGGCTTTGCATGCTTTTTAAAGAATTTGGAACTTTTCTCAATTGGCAGAGAACAGTTTGGAGTGTTAATTCAGTCTTTCCATCAACACTAAGGTCCCTAGAAACAGCCAGGTAGAGACACAGGAGGTGTGCGGGCCTCTGTAGAGTTGCACTTTATTTCACCCCCTCTCATTTGGTCTCCCATCCCAGTGGGTGGAAGTGTGCTTAATCTACGTGAACAGTTTCAGCTGAGCTGTGCAGACCAGACACCACCTGCAAGAAAACAGGCGGATTTCCTATCAAGACCTAACTTCAGCCTAGCATAGTATATTGTTAACAGCGTGCACTGTCATGACGTTAACCTAAACCAGTTGTTCTGTGACACCATTTTCAGGTTGAAATTGTGCCTTTCATGTAATGTGAGGAAAACAGTGAGTGTTCAGGCAAAAGACTGGGAAGGACTCTTCAGTGATTTAAGCTGTTTCTTGGAGGACAGGCCATGTAAAGTCTCTGAGCCCTCTACAAAACAGAGATAATTACATACACCTTGCAAATTCAATGTGACATTAAAAGAGATAAATGGTATGGGCCATAAGAGATATAAGAACACTTCATATATTACTGTACTATACAAAGCATTTCCTAGAGCAGATTTAGTAGACCAGCTTTGTGCTGCAACCTATACAACACAAGAGATGAAAATTCTTTACACTGGGAAATTGTTAGCTTAGAATTCAATAGGAAAAAGCAAAAAAGAAAAAGAAAAGAAAGTGTAGCTTTCTTTGTGAGTCTTTCAAGGCAGTGCCAAAATCTCAGAGTGTCTTCAAATTTCCTTCCTTCCTTTCTTCCTTCCTTCCTTTCTTTCTTTCTTTCTTTCTTTCTTTCTTTCTTTCTTTCTTTCTTTCTTTCTTTCTTTCTCCTTTCCCCTCAGGCCTGCCTTCTTGCTTCTTCAAAACTTCCCTAGTCACATTTTTCTGCTGTCTCCAAAGTGTGTAGCCAGAGTCTCTGCTAACCATTGCTTAGACAGAGACTTCTCATTCTCTCTCTTTCTTTTTTTATCTTTGCTTCCAAGCCAATGTCTTGGCAAGACTTGTTCTTTAAATTCCATTCTGTCATTCTGTTTCTCAATCCCCCCCCTCTCTCTCTCTCTCTCTCTGTGTGTGTGTGTGTGTGTGTGTGTGTGTGTGTGTGTGTGTGATCATATATCTAATCCAACATGCCTGATGGAAGATTAGAGAAGATTCATGGAAGGACTGTGATGCCCCTTCCTTCTGACTTGGGGGACCAGAAAATGAGAGAGAAGACACACTTTCCTTTCTTCTGTTTTGTTTGTTTGCTTTTTCCCCCCAGAAAACGCTTCCTATTGCCTTTAGTTATCCAGAAATGGGAAGTTCCCTCCCATGCATAGTCTATAGCAATTCATTTCATCAACAACATAATTTCACTTTCTCTTGACAAGCAGTCTAGCATTAGATATGTCAGCCATAAACACTGAAAGACAAAATGGGACATGCTGGATCGGGTCATCTCTATAAGTAGTGTGACCTTGAACAATATGGATAGCATCCCCCAGCCTCAACATCTTCCCATGAAGAGTGGAAATTGTAATGTTTTCCTGGCATCTGTAGTGAAAAACCAAGTTCCATTAACAAACAGCTTAGCACAGGGCCTTGGTTGATTATGCATCCTTGAGATGTTAGCTGATAATTTCTCATCCATGATCTCTTTGCTGAAAAATGTTCTGTGAACTAGAGGTTTTCCTCTACGGCACAATGATCACCTAGAATGTTCAAAGTCCTGGGTTCAAGCCCTAGTGTCTCAGAAACAAAAAATGACATGTGTGTTTACCAACTCAAAGACCAGGAATTTCTCTCCTTTTATTCCTCTTTGGCTTTTTCCACACACATCACTGGAAGTTCTGTTTATCTACTGTTCTTCTCTTCATCTTCAGATGAATTTCAAGAAATGAAAAATAAAGCAAATCCACTCCAAAAACATCTTCCAGTTCCATCTAGCCTAAGCTAACTTCTACTCATCATCAGCTCTTTAGCCTCAAAGTTTCATCATGAACCCAAACAGGAACTGCACCTTTCCTCCATGTCGGTAAGTGGAGGTATGGGTATGTCCAAACTCATTTGAATTTTAATGGCACGATTTTCCACTTTCAAATGCTGAAAGGCTAAAGATTTTCAGTTTCACATGAGTGCCAACTGAGGTTTGATAAGGTAGTCTGAATCTTACTTGGAGTTTGTTATTTGAATGAACTTATGTTTCATGAAGCTAATCCTTATTTTTAGAGCATGCTTGCCATCTCTACCTCTGCTGATTAAAAAAATATAATAACTTAAGTAAAACATGAGAGATGCTTTATGAAAACAAACTACATTGCACAGAATGCTTGCATTCCCTTGTCTCAATAGCAATATAGTATCAATTTTACTATTAGGAAAATATGTCATAGCATGTGCTTCAGTGAGTAACTAGTGCTGCCGAATACCTCTCTTTATTTACAGTTGCATTTATTTGTCACGACACTCCAAGTTGACTAGATGATAATTTGCAATTTACCTATTTCTCTCAACCTTTAAAATTCTGCAGCATGTCACCGCTTATCCCAGGTTCTGTTAAACTGTGACTTTAAAATCAAATTTGTGTAAGTTAATCTTTCTTCATCTTTCACATCTTATTCCCTTAGAGAGCAGAAGCCCAGACTTTAAGCTGGCTAATTTCCTCCAATTATATGCTAGAGGTTTGGGAAGATTTCAAGGTAAATCTTTTATAGCCAAATGATAGGCTCACCATTCGCGATTGATGAGCTTCTGCACATAGATGATACTGACCATTAGATTAAAAAGGACTTCTGCCATGAAATGATGAGCAAAAGTGAGCTTGGAAAAAAATCTACCTCTTCTGTCTATAGACAGAGAAGAAGCACACTTTCAATTTTTGTTGTATCATAAGACAAAATAATCTTAAATAACATATGTGAAGCTTAGTACATCAAAGAGCTCTGAAAAGATTATTCCCCTAAGACTGCAAGCTTGACTCTGGAAGTTAAATGGAAGCTTTGCTGTTATATTACACTGAATAGCTATTTCTTTATTTTAGCAGACAAAGTTATTCTGGGATAATTCTTTTCTTAAGAAATATACATTATTTAAAGATCCTGGCCACCAAAATACTACTGGTGCCTTTTCAGAAACCAACTATATTTCATACTATTTAAAAATTAAAAACGGAAAACACTAAGTCACGAGATCTTTCTTCTTCTGATCTATAGTTGCAAACTACTGTTCATAAAAATAAACTTTACATGTCTTTGAGGATCCCAAAGAACTGGAGTCAAGATTTTTTTTGGCTCAAAAAGAAAGCAGTTTTGATATTCAAAAATTTGGCCTCTCTTAGTCAATCCCCAGAAGGGGAAAAAATCAGCTAATCTTAGCAAGAGGGTAAATTGAAAGGATTTGGTCTTCTAACTACATCCTTGGTCATGTTTTAAAATATGATCAAAACAGTAAAGACTGGGAAAAGACATTGAAAGTCTCAAAAATAACTCAAAATAGAAAAGTTGAGTCTCTCTTTAAGGAACTTTTCTGTGTCCAAATTAGAGGCCGACAAGGATTTTGGTGAAAAAATGGCTACAGTGTTTCTTTCGTCCTTTTCTTCCGATTGGCAATCAAAAGCATGCACTTAGCATGCTGACCCGGGGACCAGATCATTGAACACGGCATTATATGTCAGGTTTTTGCTGGTCAAGCACTCAAGGTGTGATTTCGGAGAACAACCTCCCCTGGAGAACCTCCCCCTCCCCACCTCCCGAAAGCAGACATAGCTAACAGAGACGGGCAAAGGACCTAAGCAACATCCAAGCCACATGCGCTACCACGCATGCACAAAACCGAATGGGCTCTGCTCTAGGTCCTTGATAACTCAGGCATATTGTGAGCTCTGGAAAGAATTTTAATCTACATGGTTTGAAAATCGAGGCCTTTTAAATATGCTGCATACAATGTGTGATGGTCATCGCTAAGACGCTGCTCCATTATCCTTTTCCATTTGGAATGAATGAGGCTAATTAATTTCAGGCCATACTTGATGAGGTCAGCACCATACGAGGGGTGCGTGCTAGACATTGCTAATCTCTTTCAGCTGAGAGTGATGAATTAAAGATGAAGCATGCCTTTGCAGGCCTAATTTAGAATGTATATCAAAAAACCTACAGCAAATAATACTATCCCCCACAACAAAGGAAAACTTGTTCTCTCAGGCTCCCGGACTTGTGTTGATTTTAAAGACATTTCGGTCTTCTTTGGACTTCCAGCTGTGGATGGGTGAAGCATCTCTAGAAAATCAAGCCATCTCTCACACACAGCCATGGGGACAAAAGGTGGGATTAAAGGGAAGAAAGAAAGAAAATAAAAACAAAATACAACAATCAGGTTTTGATCCCCTGTATATTAAGATTCCACCTACATATTAGGCACAGCCCCCCTCCCTTTTTTGCCCCAGAACTATCAGACTAACAAAGATTTCAAATTAGGATACCTGTATTCAAGTCCTGGCCACCCAGCTCTCAGAGCTGGGATGTTTCAAAGTAGTGGACTAAATGAGATAGCTTATGTGTGTGTGTGTGTGTGTGTGTGTGTGTGTGTGTGTGTGTGTGTTGTTATTTTGTTTTGTTTTGTTATTTTTAAATCAGATCTCCTAATGACGCTTATTAGGTTTTTCCATGTCTCAATTCTGGAAGCCAATAGAGATTGACCAGGTAGATAATAGGATATATTTTATTAAGCCAAGAAAGAGTTGTAATACAGATGCCTCCAGGCCAAAATGTTCTTATGAAAGTTAATGCTAAGCCAACTTCTGGAGTTGTGAAAAGGAAGGTACTCCCTTCTAAACGCTAAAGAGAAGAAAGAATCAGTCATGATTTTTCAAAGGTGACTATTACAAGTCCCTAGGGGAGTAAGAAAGGACTTTGAGCCCAGAGACTGGCAAGAAAAAAAAAGTGTCTGGGCATATCTCAAGTGTGAATTGCTAACAGGTAACTTGGGGTTTCTAACTGGTGGCCAGACCAGCTCCTGACTTTCGATCCCAGTAGCTCTCATTAGAACAAGCCGCTTCAAATTACGTCTAATCTACACGATGAATCAATCTTTCATCCCTTTAATTGCTTCTGAAAATATTTATATTTCTTAATAATGCACATTTTGTCTTGTAACTTCTGATTAAAGCCAGACGGGCGTTCCCAAAGCAAGCAATGGCCAAGCAAAGATAATTTGGGACTGGGAAGGGAAGATTTAAAAGACAGGCTTTTGTTGCTGGGAAACTATCAAAGGAGAGCTGAAATAAATAGCAGTTGGGCAGAGTATTGTTGCGATCTAATAGAAATTAAAGACTTACTTTTACTTGTTTATTTTTGGATGGTACACAGGGTCTCACGTACCCCAGGCTGGCTTGGTGTTTGCTATATAGCTGAGGATGACCTTGAACTGCTGCTCTATCTGCCTCCACCTCCTGAGGACTGGGATTGCAGGAGAATAGTAACATGCCTTGCTGACAAAACATTTTTATTGTAGGATTCTTTATCAAAGTCCCAGCTACCTAGCTGTTTAGCTTTGTAGATTTCACAAGAAATGATTGTGATGGATACTTAGAAAAATTTCCACATTGCAATCAGTATCAACTCACACCAAGTGTCACATCACAAAAACAAAACAACTGCTTGCTGGTAGTGGCGTACGCCTTTAGTCCCAGCTCTCCAGAGGTGGATCTCTGTGAGCTGGAGGCCTGCCTGGTCTACAGAGTGAGTTCCAGGAGAGCCAGGACTGTTTCACAGTGAAATCCTGTCTCAAACCTCACTCCTCAAAAAACAATTGTAACGCAGACATAAGCAGAGGACCAAAATTACTGGTTGAACAAGAAGCATGGTGGGAGATTACATTGTCCAAGTGGTTTTGAGTCATGGTTTGGGGACCAAGAGCAAAGGGATCCGATCTCAGTGATGTCACCAGTTAGCTGAGTAAGTCCCCCATGCCTCTACAGACCTGAGTCTCCTTAATCCTAATCTGGACAAAAAGGGGGGGCAAAGATTTTTCCTTACAATTTTAAATTATGTGGTGTTCTAAAACAACCTTCCCTACTTAGAACCCTGTCAGCCTACTCTAGCAGAGAGTTCAAACAACTGACATCCAAATTGTAATTTTAACATATTAAACCTGGTGCATTCAGGAGGCCCAGGGTGGAGGGTCAAGAATTTGAGATCAGTCTGAACACAAAAATGAAGACAGACAGAGAGGAAGAGGAGAATGAGAGGGAATAGAGGGAGGGAGGAAAGAAGGAAGGAAGGAAAGAAGGAAGGAAGGAAGGAAGGAAGGAAGGAAGGAAGGAAGGAAGGGAGGGAGGGAGAAAGGAAGGACATTGTTTCATTATCAAATTGGCTACAGGCTCTTTTTGTGTACTTTCTAAACTATATATATATATATACACATACATACATACATATGTATATGTAGTACATACAGTTTATATAATGTATATGTATGTGTATATATATACAGAGCATATGTTCTAAACAACATGGATCTTGGTTCAGTCCCTTAGGTATTGAGAGGCTGAGCCATCTTACTGACAGTCTCTAGAAGGGGAAGCTATGGCTCTTGCCTAACCGTGAATGTGTCTGGCAGCCATTGTTTCTTGGTTCCTGTCCTCATTCTCTGGAGTGAGAAAAGTATCCCCAAACATCATAGTTTAGTACATTGAGTCTAATCATCCCATTTTTGAGAGGAGGAAAATAGAGGCCAGTGGAATGGAGGTCATATACTTTGTAACCAGCAAAAGCAGGATTTACAGCCAGGATTCATGGCTAGGCAGTAAAGCTCAGGGGTATATGGCTTTCTCTGCATATGTGAGGCCTTAAGGTTTGTCTACAAGCACTGCAATTGCATACATAAATAATAAGTAAATACAAAGAGACCAACCCATGAACTATTCCACACTGCCTCAGAATCTGAAAACTCTTTCATATTCAGAAAATAACTGAGATGTCTAGGACCTACCCAGTGTAATTCAATTTTTTGCAATTAAAAACTGGGACCTAGAGTAAGCTACCATCATCATTGACTTTGCATTCGAAATTCCTTAGTGTCCCCAATTTCCCATCAATGTGAGTTTTAGACAAGTCCCTAAAATCAAGAAACCTTGTCTTGTTTTCTTGAGTTACTGAAACAATACCAGGAGCTACTGAAGAAAGTTGTGCAGAGATCACACAGCATGTTAGTGCTCGTGTTCTAGTATATATTAGCGGTTAACTGCAATTAGCATTGTCACCATTTATATTCTGCATTTACATAATAACTCCAAGCGAAAGAAAAAATCCCCAGTGAAAACTAAGAGACATAGTAACGTAGTTTCCCGTTCTAACTATGTTTCTATTGAAGACTCCCTGACTTCAGACAACCCAGGCTCAGTTTACTCATCAGCAAAATGGAAATTCAAAAAAATATGCCTGAATAAAATTTCAGTAGAAATCAAAGGAATCCTGCACGTGAAGTCACTCTGTAAATATCAAAGACACTACAAAACACAACAGGTGGTGGTGTTATTAAAACATAATGAATCCAAGGTTGGAAAGACACTAGATGCCCATAGTTGGTTAATAAATAATAAAAGGTGATAATGACTTTGTCTTGCTTCTCAAATAAATCACCTTGAAAATGAGATATGAAGGCTGGGAGTGGTGGTTCAGACCTTTAATCACAGCGTTGGAGGGAGAGAGACGGGAGACTCTCCGAGTTCCAGGCCGCCCAGGAGTGATAGAGGTGAGGGAACTAAGTTTAGCTCAATCATAGACTACATGTCTAGCCCAACAGAGGTCTCAACACATCCCCAGAACGAGCTACATGCAGCATCATGAAAACATTAAAAACTTCACATGGTTGTCTTTCTCCACCATCCATTTAATTTTGTTCTTCTGTTAGCTACCTAAACTCAAAATTCTCATAGCTTTGTATTACCAGAGAGCATTATGTAACTGTGAGGCCACAAAGTTAAGATAGCAAATCCACTCTCTTTTTGCTTTTCCATTAAGAGAGTAGGGATCTAAAAGGGAAAATGAACACATTTGCTGAAATATTAAATGATGACTTCCAAGAAGCCTTCATACTCATTAAAATACTGTCAAACTTCACAGTCTGACCAGCTGTCCATTTGTGTGTGAACTTTAAAAAGATATTCATTACTGAGCTATAATTCGGCATAAGCTAAAGAAGCATCTATGGCTGGGGATTGTTTTATGAGTGGGATTATTAAGGAGTTTGGGCCTAAAGGTGTATGTCTATTTTAAAAAGAAATTTTCTGATTGCAGATAACTTCTCAATTTGATTTAGTGTCGAACGATAGTGATGGGGTTGATAAGTGAGCATTCATCGGTAATTCATCTTGGGCTGGTGGAAAGTTACAGCCAAGCACTGCTTTCCCAACAGTGACAAGGCCTATTAATCTTCTTCAGACACATTTCAATAGGTGTTCCCATCTGTGGCCGACATCTAAACGCTCTGGCATCACTGGCGACTCGAAGACACCTTCATTTCAAGTTACACTAGTGAAAATGTGATACTAGATTGTACTCTATTTTTTAACCTAATTCTCTCTCTCCATTCAATTAGCTTTTCTTGCCTGGATTTTCTGCTCATGTGTAACACCATTTCCCAGGGAGAGCTCTCCAAGATTTTGTTTTTGCAAAGATACACAGTCTCTCCCCCGAGGTTAGCAACCAACAACTTTTTTTTTTTTTTTTACGAATTAAAATTGCATAGATTCAGTTCTGACAG
The DNA here is from genome assembly GCF_903995425.1 of Onychomys torridus. Lineage (NCBI taxonomy): Eukaryota > Metazoa > Chordata > Mammalia > Rodentia > Cricetidae > Onychomys > Onychomys torridus. Next base: position 50,801,883 of record NC_050443.1, on the reverse strand, counting down.
GCATTGATTGGCCTCTGATTGTGTCTGTCCTCACAAAGTGGAAGCCTCGCAAACAGAGAGCGGCTGGACTGTGCATTGAGAGGACTGGGAGAATGGGGGAAGGCTATACAATCTATTTGTATTCAGATTTCAAACGCAATTTATTATTCTGAACTATGATGCTAAATTTTCATGGAGGGGGTGGTCCTGGAATGAGGAGCGACCGTTAGGAAAAGAGAGTGGGAACTGTCGCGTTTTCCCAAGATGTTCAGTACTTACACTGGAATCCCTCTCCTGTCTTTTGGAGTCTGCTGAAGGAACACCCATTAAACTGGGAGATGAAAGAATCACTTTGGGGTACACTGTTTCCCTTGCATTGCCTTTATTCTTTCCACAGCATCCTTTGGATAGCTGTGAGTTAAGTGTAGGTGAGAAGAGGTGGGGGGATGCTTGATTTTGGATGGCCCCTAAGTGCTTTCTAGAACCACTTTATACCTCATAATAGGTCTAGTCTCACAGATAAAGTGAATCTGAATGGCATTTTTTTTCTCTTGTGCACTTTAGAAATACTTCAAAAAATGAAAACTGTATATATTTTCATTTTTGGAAAGGTTAGATACATCTGCATAATAGATGGAATTATTTTAGCAACACTGAAGAATGTGGTCATACGAACTCAGGAGATGTGTGGATACAGGTGCAAACATGCTTGGTGCCTGTGTTGCTTGCATGTGTGCATATGTGAAATATGCATTCTACACAGTCTCCCCTCCCTTCATACATACTCTTTTCTGCAGTGAGCGTTAGAGGTTGTTAGAGATCTCAATCACCTCATCGTAGGTGGCGAGCTTAAATGTGTTATACTAATAACTTGTCTAAGAGAAATTAAATCCTTATATGTCAAAAGCACTCTGCACTGGATTATCTACAAGACACATACTTATTGAATAAATGTTGGGACCAATTTCATTTTAATGTGACTGACTGTATGTTTCAGAGATAAAAAGACTCAAACCTATAACTGTGTTGCAACAGTACACCCAACTTGTCTATTTCCATTACTGTCTCTCAACTTAAAATATGGAAGGTGTCTCCCTCTTTCTCTCTCTCTCTCTCTCTCTCTCTCTCTCTCTCTCTCTGTCGTTGTTGTTCTGAAGAGCAAGGGGGAGAGATAGAAAACGCCTGGCATTCAGCCTAAAGAGAAATCATTGAAACAAATTAATCCTATGCCGTTTAAATTGACATGGTAATCCATCATCAGAGGAGCCAAACTCTGAAAGCAATCTTGGGTCTGCCCCGCTCTTTCCCTGGCCCTGGAGGCACAAAGGCAGATAGTAAAAGAAAGGGGGGAGTAGTCATAAAAGTTAGCAATGCCTCGGAAAAAAAATAATAAAATTGGTTCTATCAGCTTCTACTGTCCTGCCTTTTCAAGCCTCCATTGGAAACTTCCAACAGTTACTTTCCCTCTAAGTTTGCCTCTAAGTGAAGGGTCCCTATCTCCTCCTCCTCCTCCACCAGGCTGTTGGGTTCCTAACTCAGGCTGGCCCTTGCCTGGTCCCCTTAAAAATCTGGACAGTACTGGAAGTGGTCAGTGTTGGGGGCTACTCTGGGAGGCAGGTGGGAAGTGGGTTTTGTTTGTGGCTTGGGATTTGAAGAGGTAAAGAATGGAAGAGAATCTTTTTTTTTTTTGCTCTCCTCCCACTGCCATGTCTTTCTTGCACTTGGTGAAAAAGATGATACAGTAATTTGAAAAAGAAAACTTTTCTGACATCACTAAAACAGAGAGGCATGTCATCCTGCCCTGTCACTTCTCACCTTTTTTTTTCCTAAAAAAAGAGAGAGATGTAGTTTTCAAAGCTTGCTTCACTTCAGAAAAGCCTACAACAGCATGTTGTTAAAATTTGATTTTAAAGTTACAGATTGTATAAGCCAGAAGTGTTCCATATTAGTCAGCAGATGAGATTAAGCAAAACCTTTCATTAAGAATTTAACTGTAAAAACAATGTACCTGTATTTCCAAGACATTGAATGCTAAAGGTTATTGTTTGTTTATTTGGGAAGGGGTTTTCTTTAGCTAGCATACGTAGTATTGGTTTGTTTGTTTGTTTGTTTGTTTGTTTGTTTGTTTGTATGAAGGAGATGAGGGAACTATAAACTGTTCATTCCTTACTGGACATACTAATCTGAACAAAAATCTAAATAATATTTAATACTGTTTTTTAGCTCTATAAGCAAGACCATTGGAAACATTTTTAATTGCAAACATTTACTCTGTTAACAATGAGACAGTAACTGAAAACAGAGGCTTTCCACTTTACAGTCAGAGGCTATAGGGCAGAAGGACATAAACCCAACCCATGGTCTAAGAGATGCCCTGTTTTAATTTATCTAGGATAGAATTGCTTCTAATTTATTAGGAAAACTTTTCTATATTGCTGAAACTTCAAAGTAAACATCTTGTCCATCAATTAGAAATTGTATTTGCTGGTGTTTAAGGGGCTAGATAATTCTGACCCAAGATCTTTCACGTACATAAGCATAAGAGACATTTCCAGAGGGAGTCAAAGGCTTTCCTGCTACATGTTCATCCACATCATAACAGTGTCAGTTTTAAGAGTTGTTAAGAAAGAAGTAAGGGGTGGAGAGATGGCTCCATTGTTAAGAACACTTGCTGCTCTTGCAGAGGACCAGAGTTCGATTCCCAGCACCCATGTTGGGCTGCTCACAACCTCTTGTAATTCTAGTTCCAGGGGATCAGACCCCTCTTACAGCCTCAGGATGTTGCTACACACACGTGCACATAAATACAAAAAAATGTACAGATTTGGGTGTTCTTTTTTAAATAAAACCCTGGGAGTTGATAAAGTAGTTCTTCAGTAACTGAGGAACACTGAACTGTACCTCCTTAAAAAGATTAGACATCTTTCATTAGACTTCAATGTATATAGGAAATATAGATTTTTGCAAGATAATACATGATTTTGAAGGCCATTAAATTAGCCAAAATCGCTTGGGAGAAAAAAATCAATGGGTAAATAAGCTGAGCCTTTATCACTCAGAGAAGTCTATCAAGGAAAAAATAACTTTTAAGACACCTCAGTTCTGAAATTTCATGGCACTAAATTCTTTGGAGTGTTTGGAAACATGACCAACAACAACAACAATAAAATATGCAACAGAAAATTGCAGCATTTTTGGGAATAAATAAGCTAACATACAATATGCAAAGACATGGGCTTCCTTAATTTTTAACTTCTTGTCCTTGACATTTGACATATGATGTGATGTGGTCCTATCAAGAAATACCCAGTGTGACATCTGTCACTGAGATCAATATTTCTTTCCTTTAATGGTTTCAGTTTTGCTTTGAATGTTTAAAGGGCATCATCTCAATCAATTTGCCATAATCATGTATATAAAAATCTCTTAGATAATATTAATTAATGTATAATAAATTCAAATAGATGGATAGGGAATTTACAGTTCTCTACCTTATAATCAAAATAACAAGGCTAATGTACTTTGTTTTCAACTATACAGCTTGAAAACCCTCAAGATAATATTTTCTATAACCAAGAAACTAAATGTGATGTTTTAAAAAAAATCGCTCTTACATTCTGTGCAGAATTTCTTTAGTTTTAACATGCACCTACACATGTTCAAGAAAGTGGCCTTTGAAGAAAAGTAAAGCTGGTGATGTAGGTACCCAAATGTTCTCTAGATTAACATAAAATGTTCCTCTACATGGAGGTATATCAATTGTGCTATCAACTTATTTTCAAGTCATATCTTTATATAGATGGGTAAATATCCTAAAACAAAAACAAAAACAAAAGCAGTGAATCCTTAAATTCCATTTCTCCTTCCAAAGTTTGCTTTCAGTGTGTAGTTAAAGGAATTTCAAATAAACCTTCATTTGCTGTGCTGGTGATATTTGCCTGAAGTTTGCTCATGCAGCTAATTAACAATATTACTTTTCCTGGATATTTTCCTTACTAACACCTTCACAAGTAGCACTTGGTAGCATCAGTTAATTTTTTTTTCCTTTTTTCTCTTACATAGTAAAAATTAACTGTCATTTTAAAGATTTCATTACAGGCTCTTAATAATGAAAATATATGAGAGCCCAAGCATCATTCTTGACTCTGTCCACTTCTAAATAAGAAAGGCTGTTCGCATGGTTTCAGATGACCTTGGAACTTCCTCAGCAGGAGTTAACTTGAAATGTAATGTTAATATTGAAATCATGGATATCCCATACTGGGCTTGGTAAAATGGGCAGAAAGTTTCCTGAAGACATCATCTATAGTCCAGTATTTAAGCTTTAAGTGATTAACGTGCTGAAAAGTACACACACACACACACACACACACACACACACACACACACACACACACGAGAGAGAGAGAGAGAGAGAGAGAGAGAGAGAGAGAGAGAGAGAGAGAGAGAAAGAGAGAGGGGGGGGACTTGAATTTTTGAATAAATGTATCAGGGGAAAGATGTTCACTGTGTGCTTAAATACCCTGCCTAAGCTACCAGCTGCAAGTCTAAACCTTGTAATTTGAAATGCCTTGTTGGGATTTTGCAAACCATAATGGCACTACCTTTCCTGAGTTGCTTCAGCTTACCTTCCAGAACTGGTGGTTCCAGAGAGCTCATGCAGAAGGCTTTCTGCACTGCCTCCTGCCAGCCTCCAGGACGGTACACATGAGTGACAGTCTCTGTCTAGTGTTTGAGTATATGAAGCTTTAATCCATCAAGGTACTTCTAAAACTGAGAGAGCACCTCCACCATGCACTTTCACCTCCCTGCTCAAGCCCATCATCTCAGGACCCACAGAAATGCCACCACATTTGAAGCCAGCTGAATATATTTTCCTAATCTCATCCAGATTTTAGGGCTATGATTCGGCTGCTGACATGATTCTAAATTAGCTTTTGCTTCAACGAGCGAAGGTAAACCATGTCTTGGACTTGGTTTTTTAAAATCTCTTACAGGATAATCTTGTGGTGTGTGTGTGTGTGTGTGTGTGTGTGTGTGTGTGTGAGAGAGAGAGAGAGAGAGAGAGAGAGAGAGAGAGAGAGAGAGAGAGAAGAGAGAAGAGAAGAGAAATATTTTTAAAGTGATTTGGTGGTCAGTTAAACAGAGAGGAGGAATTCACAACATCCTATTTTCTTATTCCCTAAAGTCCATCTTCCTGGAGTACGCTGTCTTGATGGATGAGACTGTTGTCTCTGAATAGAAGCCCCTGCTTGGGGAGGGGTGTGGGGGTGGTGTGTGTGTGTGTGTGTGTGTGTGTGTGTGTGTGTGTGTGTGAAGGGCACAGTACTCTAAACCCATACTGCTGAAGTGCCCAAAGTGTTCGCTCCCTCTTTTTTTCATTCCCTCCTTCCTTCCCTTCCTTCCTTCTTTCTTTCCTTATGTCCTTCCTTACATCCCTTTTAAAAGCAATCTTTGCGTGGATTATGTAGCTAACCTTCATTCTGTAGCTGGGACCAATAAGGGTTAATGAAGACCAAGCTGACTGTTCCCTAGGTCAGCGGAGCTACTGGCTTCCTCCAAGGCAGGGATCAGGATTACCAAGGAGGGAGCAAGGCTGACTGACTCACACCTGAACACACCATTCTAATCCACTGGGATTCATATTAAAAAAAAAAAAAAAAATCTCCCTTCTAGAAAACGATGAATTGGGTATTCAGCTGTTTCCTATTGCACCGAAGCACACGCAGGGTAGTATGAACTGAATATCCCAAGCTGCTAGGACAATCATGCAATGGGAAAGAACACCTTTCTACACACATATGCACATGAAAACGTGTGCACGCATACACACAGTAGGCAGCTATCCATTTCTTTTGAAAGATTTTTTTTTTTTGCCTTTTGAGGAAAAGATCAGAAGCAGAAAAAAGGAAAAGTGATGTTCTCTTTCCTCACCTTCTGCTACAACCCTCTACCTCCAAAAATTAGCGCCTTCTAGGTTGTTTACAGCTGTCTCAAAGGTCTAGGTTTGTTCACAGCAGCGAGACTCGCGCTTCAAGGAGTGAAAATCCATTTTCGAGCCAGAACACTACTGCTTGGCTTTGCGGATAAGAATTTCTGATCCCTTCCAGTGAATTTTATCCGACGCCTCGTGAACCGCAAGACTTTATATCTCGACTAGTTAAGCTCCCAGCATCCAATCTTGGGACCCCAGACAGGTCCCCAACAGCTGGGGTGGCGTCCGATCCTGCAAAAGCTGATTTCCCTGTGACCCAACAGAAGAACCCACAGTCCTGCGTCTTCCCCTGGAGCTCCTGGCTTAATCCTCTCTGGCCCTTCACTTCATCTCACCTGCCCAGGAGCCGAGCTGCGAACCTGGAATCCATTGGTCTTGTAGATTCCTGGCGGGGGGGGGGGGGGGGGAGGGGCGGGGGCGAGTCTTGCCACCCGATGGCCGTCCTGACCATTGGGCGAATAGCAGGGAAATCAGTCCGTGGGACTTGGCTACTGGGTCCTCTTTAGGGATGCTAAATAAGATCAAAGACGTTGATCAAGGAGAAAGTTGGGGAAGCTTGAAGTGTCACCTAAAAGGCGTCTCCAAAATGCCAAGCGAAGAATACAATCCTTTGGGGCCACACCTTGGGTACCCAGGATGCCTGGAGACACTACATGTGGGAAAAAGTGTCCGAGGTCCCCGTTCCATAGGAGCCATCAACTCCGATGGCCACCTGGCCACTGCCGCTCCGTGTGTAGAGCCGGTGGCTCCAAGCCCTTGGCCCCGCGGTGGCTCGCTGAGCCCTATCTGCGAAGCCCGGCCCGCCGGCCGACCCTTATCATTGGCTGCGCTGTCACCTTTCCTGTCGATGACAGAGGGGCCGAGGCCTGCGCTGGAAATCCTAGGCGGTGGTCCCGCCGGTCCCCTTTGGGGATGGCTCCCTCCCATTCCGCCCCTCCAAATCCCCGCAAGTCAGGTCCCCCTTCCTCACCCCGGGGGCTTCTAATCACTCCGTATCGATTTCCCTAACTCTTTTCATCCCGTTGAAGACACATCTTAAAACACTCCAGCCCGGAGTGTGCTCTGGGCTTTATCCACACTAATAAAATGATTTACCCTGCTCTCTGCGCTTCTCCTCACAGAGGAAAATCGTTCGAGCCCTGGCTATTCGTGTGTGATCAGTAAATATTTAGTGCGGTGACATCCTCAGCTAGGCTTCGGATCGATGCGGGACCCACCGGGAGGTGTGCGCTCTGCGGGCGGGGCCCGCGTCGGGCCCGCAGCCGAGGGGACTCCTAGTGTCCTGGCCACCGGCCGCAGATTTACAGGCCAGGTGGGAGGCCAGAGCAGGAGAGAGAAGGGGGGGGGGGGGGGGCAAAGCGCGTCTGGAAAATTGCCTTTTCAACCCTTTTACTTTTGACATTCAGCCACTTCCCCCAGGCTGCCACTGTCTCCTCCACTCCCTCCTCCCGCCCCAGGGCTCTCGGTGCACCCCCAGAGGCCTTCCGGAGACCGTGAGACACGATAGAGTCCCCGTGGCCTAGGACCACCTATCAGAGTCCTGCGTAGCCAAGCAGGGAGGCCCCAGCCCTTGCTCTGAGGGTCGTCCCCTTCGGGACACGATGCTCTTCGCCCGCCCAAGCCTCCTAGGGCAGAAAAGAGGTGAAGGAGCACAGAGCTGCTGCTGCAGTTAGGGACCTGCTTCCCTGCCACCCTTTCTGCAACCCCTGGCCTTTCCGCCTCTCTAACATCTTGTCCTTGTCGCCAGTCAGACCGCGGAGGTCGTCTGGTGGGGACTTAACTTTCTTCACCACCAGACGTCCCTTTCCGTAGGAGCAAAGAGGCGCTTAGCTATGAAGTGTTGGAGGGTTAGGGGGGAGGAGGGCTACTCTTGGCAGCCAGAGGGCTGTGGTCCAGGTGGCCGCGGTGTCAGCGCCTACCGTGGGCGTGCTCACACAACTTCATGATTACAGAGCCTCACCTTGACCCGGGGACCCCAGGAAGTGAGCCCTGACGCAAAGTGGACACTGCACGGCCTCATCTTGTCCTACGATTCCTGCCACCTGGGACTGCTAAACTGCGCGAGCTGAAGTCTGTGAGGAATATCCAGCCACTCCTCAGGGAGGCTCCTCTGCTCTTAGACCTGGGGTTTCGGGTCTTCAAGTCTTCGACCGCTGCCAGCCCACCTGTTGTTAACCGGCCTGATTTCCTCTCACCTGAGGCCTGGGCCTTTGCAATTCCCCTGGGGGCCCAGAGAAGACGGTGCAACCCGGCTGTGTCCACGCACCCCTCCCTACAGCCTAATGCCCTCGCCTTTGTCATAACTAAAACTCCATATCTGCAGAGTCTATCTTTATACTAATGCATACTTAATTGGTCCGTCTTGACTGTCCGTATAAAACAATTTAATTAGGGTGCTTTATTTTTTTAAGCTTTGGAGAGCAAAGAGAAGAAAATCTGCCCGATGCTTATTGTATTTAGCACCAATACAGGCAGAAAATGTAGCACAAGTTTTTGGTTGAAAGAGCACCTCTGTGTCCATTGAAGGGCGTTGATCCGAAAAGGCAGAAAGGACAAGTAAAATCGATTGGAAGCGACCCTCTCTGTCCCTTTCACACCATTCAGAAACTCCATTCCTTCTAAGACAAAGACCAGAGCCTTGGGAATTCTCAGGGAAAGGGAGGACTCCAGTCCCACAAGCCTTGAACACCTCTTTTTAAATCTTCAATATTTCACTTTAAACCTGCCCTTGGTGCTGGTCTCCCGCGTATGTGTTTTACCACCCCCTCCCCATCAAGAGCCATGCAGTTTTGCCACCGCTGCCCCCATGCCCGATTGGCCTTTCGGGCAGGGCGGGCCTTCCTTTTAGGGTTAGTGCGTCTCTCACCTCTGACCCTCAAGATTGGAGTGGCGGCCAGTGTTCTAAATTTGGCTAAAGTTGAAAGAAAATGACCACAAAATAATTACTCCTATACTCCATTCTGGTTCAGCGCCTGAGCCACCTTACCTAACAGTCACCTCCATCCCTAATTTTTCCCCCTTTCTTCTCTGGCAATGAACAGCACTAAGCCACCTCTAAGGAGGGAGCTGAGGTGGTCAGGACTGCATCTCTGGGTGGCGATGAGTTGCCAGGTCCTAATTGGTCTTTCATTAGGTTATCCCAGGCGCCCAGACTGGGCAAGGTGGTCATCGATCAGACCTGGCATGAAAAGAAAAAGGGGGGGGGGTGGAGAGAAGAGGGCAAGAGAAGGGGAGGAGAGGCCGGAATAAGATCACCTTCACCTGCCCTGAGCGGGGCCTCCCTATTGGAGATCCCTGGACCTTCAGCTAGGATGAAGGGGGCGGGGCGGAAGGGAGGGGGCACTCCTGAGTCACACACGTGGCCTCCTCCTAAGAGACAGAGCTCACCTCCTCTCGGGAGGAGTCCCACCAGCCATGCACTCAGAGTAACTGATGAGACAAAACTTCTGTAGCCCATATTTATGGTATTAATGAATAGTTAAAAAAAAGATTTACCCTTCTTATGATCAATATTCTGAGTTATTTCCCTCAAAGTATATAATTACAGTGTCTTCAGAGTTTTCATCATTGTTTGAGGTGGCAAAACCATTTGTAATTTTCATTAGCCAGTAAACATGTAATTAACATTCAGCACTGTGTTTAACTTAATTCCTGTTTAAGACAAGGACAAGAAGCAGCGAAGAGCGCTAGTTCCATTTGTCAAGTCTGACATTCATCTTACCATAAGTTTCCTAAAATAAAAGATCCATGTTTCCCCATTATTCTTCTCTTAAAACAACAACAACAACAAAAATCCATTAGTTAAAACTACCGAACTGCAAGCCACAGTCCAGTCTAGTCTCAATTTTTGCTAGTTATTGTCTCTCTGCTTCCTTTATTCGTTTGGGGGGAAAGATAAAGGGAGGGGATGAATTAAGTATTCATTATTTGAAGGCATGAAATGGGGAACCCCTCCCCCCAAAAGAAATAGATTTCCTCTTCAGGAAAGTTCTAGAATGGACAGTAGGAAGGGGGAGGGAAACACTAATCCACAGGGGAGAGGGAGAAAAATCATTTGGGTGGGGGCGACTTGAGTGAAAAGTAGAAAGTGAGGATTCCAACTGATTCCTAGGAAAAAATGTTGGCCTCCTGTTTCAACTTCTATCTTTGATCCAGGGTGAGAGGACCCTGTCTGCCAGTCTACCAGGCTGCAGCTTTCCCCTCCTCTCCCACCTCTGTTTTTTTTCCAACTTGCTTTAGGATTAGCCTCCATCCCTCTCGACCCCAAACTGTGGAATTTGGCTGTGCCTCCAGTTGTCTTGCTTTGCAATATTGCCTATAGTTGTTTGCGGTTTTCTGCTCAGGCTGAGCCGTTTGCTCCAGCCTCCGACTAAACTCATTAAGTTGGGAGATTTTTTTTTTTTTTTTCAATTGGAAGGGTGTTTTTAAAGTCTCCTCTTTCCAGCCCCAAACAAGGTGTAACAACGCACTCTTCCTTCTAAGGCATCAGATGAGAGACAAGGATCACTCCAGACATCTCCTACCTACGGTTTGGGGTTTTTTTTCTTAAAGGCGAGGCTTGCATTCCTCAGCAGCTATGTACAAAGCTCCCTGAAGCCGCGTCTCTCTCTAAAGTTAGTGTGCAGGCTTTTCCAAAGGCTGAGAGCGCCTGGTACACAGGGAAGCACTTCCTTGAGGTGGAAGATCTCTCCCTTCACCCTTCCTCTTTTTCCCTGCAGACTAATGCCTACTTTTTTATCAGTTTGCACAATCGCTTAGATAAACACCGAGGAGGAGAGTCTCTTTAATTATCAAAGACACATCTTTTCAGGGGGCCAACAAAGCGTTTATTTCACCCGCCAAACTAAAGGAGAGTTATTCCAGTTTAGGAAGAAGATGCAAGCGGTTTGGGACCTTGAACAAGGCAAATATGGTTTTGGTATGTTTGCTTTCTGTATTTATTTTTCTCTTTCTCTTCTTTCTCACTTTTCTCCTTGTGCTATGTGGGTTTGGGGATGACTTGGGGATTTTCAGAAAATCGGTTTGCTAACGTGTATGCATTGCCTTGGACTGTGGTTGAAGGGGTGGGGGGGCACTCAATTCAGTGCGTTGCCATATTTTATTACATGTGTGTGGTAGCAGAGGTGGGAGAGGGGGTGGTAAATACAATTGCAAAGCTGCCAAAATATGATTAAACCGAAGCATAAAGACTGCGGTTGCCTCCCATCTCCTCATCCTGTCTTCTCAAACTCATTTCCTTCCATAGAACTGACCGAAAACCAGCCGTAGAAGCCCGGTTGTCCGAGCAGTAAGATGACTGGGTTTGTTAGCAAAGGGGCTGCTAGGCTGGCTTTAGGTATCAGAATTTCCTGTTCGATTTGCCTCTGCGCTTCATTTTGCAACCTTGTGCAGCTGACAGGCAGGCAGGCAGGCAGGAGGGAGGGCGGGCAGGCGGGCGAGCAGGGACCCGAGCCCTTGCGGGCGCCTTCGGCTGCGGTTCCTGAAGGCGAGCGCTCGGTTAAGCTAGGAGAATCGCAAGGAGAAGGGTACTCACCATCGGGCGGGGTGGTGGAGCTGGCGTGCTGATTTCAGGCAAACGGTTTACCTTTTTGCTGTCTATTGCAACCGCGCCGGGCTGACTTTAGAAGCAATTCTGTGCTGTGTGCAAAATGTTCATGGAACGGTTCCTCATTTTTAAAAAGCCAGCGAGAGAGACGACAGAGGCAAGAGAAAAAAGAGAGGAGGGGTGAGGGGTACGCACATAAACCCAGTTCAAAAAAAAAAAAAAAAAAAAAAATCACCTCTTCACCAGTGACTCGAGAAACGTAGAGGCGGCGAGATTCCAGTGCAGTCCAACCAAGTCACAGCCAAATAATTTTAAATCCTGAGGAATTATTCAGATTAAAATGTACAGAAGTTTCATTCTCCCATGCCTACGTGAGCCCCAAGTCGTTTCCCTTTAAGGGCTCCTTTTCTTATAAAGTTGGATTTTAGGCAGAGAGGACTCTTACACTAGGGGGCAGACGGATACTGTACTTGCTCCAATCTTAAGCAATTTTTTTCTCTCCCAGCATATGCTCTGATTTAGCACTGTAAATTTTTCAGAGGACCCAACTCTGACAGCCCCTGGTGATTTTCAAAGTACCACAAGCCAGTGGTTAAAAATTGCATTGACTTGGAAGTTCAGTGGGACACAATGGAAGCCCTTCCCTATTCACGGAGCTCCAGTGTGCTGGAAGCCCACACGACTAGATTGAGGGGAAGCAGAAATTCAATGGACCCTGGATTCTCCTGAGCTCAGAGTTAAACTCGGCGTTGCTGGGGTCTGTATTCATATTGTGATTTAATCTGCAAAGAATTACACAGACCAGCCAACCACTTTCTGCAGGGAAACCATATTCCTGGGAGTTGGGGACTTTTTTTTTTTTTTCAGATTAAGACAAATGTTTTTCCCTAACTTTGACCAGTCAAATAAAGCTTGCCACAATTCTCATTAAAATAAATTTACATTTGCAGTAAAAGGTTCGGTTGAGTTTTTTAAAAATAATAATATGTAGATAGGTATCCTTGAGTCAGGACATTTAAATCTTAGAGTTAAGACAGCTGAGCATCTTTGAAAAGGACATTTAAAAAATATTTTTGCTTTTTTTTTTTTTTAACCCTTCAGTCTGGCTGTCCTGTCTCTTCGTCCACTCATTAAATTAACTGCAATTCATATGGTGATTTTTTTCTTTTCCTTCTAAACAGCATTTCTATAGCTAAATCAACCCTAAAATACAAAGTGAAGCACTCCTGACTTGATAGTAGCTGTGTGGCCATGTGTCTAGCTGGCTGCAGTTCTGTAAGAGGGAAATTCTTCATTTTACTACCTAAAGAAATTATAGCCCTCACCCATATATATGTATATATGTGTATATGTATACATACATATATATGAATTTTCTCCTCCTCAAACATCATCTTCGTGTGTGTGTGTGTGTGTGTGTGTGTGTGTGTGTGTGTGTGTGAAAAGTAATCTTACCATAAAAATGGCTGCACTGGAGAGGCAAGATTAACATTTCTCTATAATCAATTATGCTCATCTACTCATCTATTAAGTCGAGATGGGAATACCTCTTAGATTTCCTGTGTCAACCTCAGTCTCACTATATGCTGAGCTTGCCTCTATAATCTGATATTTGCAGCATCAAATAATCCCCCAAATCAGAGAAATTAAAAGAAAAAAACCAGACTTCTCTGAAATTATTTATTTTCCATCTTTCTTTCTTGTTCTCTGTAGGAGAAAGTTATGTGGTATCTCTAATCAGCCAGAAATGCTCAGCCTGGCTTTACTCTGTGGCCACCTTATTTAACACACCAGGTTTATGATAGTCAAGTACCTGCTCTACCTTTTTATTTCTTAAAACATTCAAATAATCACAGTACCTGCCACTTCAGTGCAATGCATGATTTCAGTACAGAAAGAGAAGGTTAATGAGGACTTTTTAAAAATAGTATTATTTTTTCCTAGCCGAAAGGCCAGCTTCTGTCTCCCCCACATCTTCATACGCTCCTCATCTCACACTCTGCCTGTATGTGGAAAAGAAACTGCCCGAAAGTGCAGTCTACCCACTCCAATTACAGGTCCAGTTTATTTTATTAAAGTAACTTTATATTGCCAAATTTTTTGTGCTGTCAAGGATGCTTTTCAGAAGTTGTCAATTTACTCTTTGCAGTGTCCTCTTTTCCCCCCAGCAGCTCAGCATCTTTTGTGTAAAAATAGTTTCATTGTTGGTAAACCTGTTTGACTTATGGATTTAGTTTTGGCTTGGTGCAAAGTATTCCCTATTAAGCACAAATTTCTCATACAAGTGTGGAATCCTCACAATCAACTACCTGGTCCTAATCAAACAACAAGTTTAGTCAGTGGAATATAATGTGTCCTGGGGGTGGTTCTATATATTTGATATCTCAAACAGCATCGTGAGCAAAATGTCATGGGCTGTGGGGTTGTTTTGTTTTGGTTTTTGTTTTTTTCCTGCGGCGACTCTTTGGAGGAAGACTATAGCTTGTTGGTGGTTCTTGTGAGTTGTGCTGGTATTATTACCAATTTGAAGCAGACTCTCTGGGTGTGTTTTAATGGCTACATGGATGTTTAAAGAGAATTTGAACAATGAAGTCCGGATTCAACTGTTCTGTGACCTAGAAGCATCATCTTGGACGTCTTTGTCTGTGTACATTGACAAATGTGCATCTGATACATGTGCGTTCACATGTGTGTACAGAGGGTGTGCACAGGCGAGGATGAGCGGCTGCCTACGCCTGTCCATCAGCGGACAGAAAGGTCTTTCTCCCTCTTTTTCATGACCGGGTGTGTGACAGGTCACTGGCTGGCCAGTTAGCTAAAACCAATGAGAGAGGATAAAGTTGAGGGGAATTTATTTTCATTGCGTGATGACAATGAGGTGAAGTGTACTTGTGCTTCTCAGCATCCGAGATGCTTCATTTGAGCAACTAAAATGTCAGGCCACAAATCTATAAAATATTAACCCTCCAAAGAAAAAGGCAGATATCGAACGGCTTCTTTTCCTATAAAACAAACAAACAAACAACCAAAAAGGAGCTACCAAACGGAGCAAGTGATGAGAGTTCATTAAGCAAAGGATTTGCCACCACACAGATCTAGCCAAATCTTTCTTTTGCAAGCTCAGATCCCGGCACCTTGCCACCTCCGCTGCGTACCCCTCTACAAAGAAGAGGGAAGCGTTATCCGTCTTTAGCATCGTGGGCTCTACATAATGCGCCGGGAGTCCCGGGTGGAGCGCTAGCCGCCGCGCGTTTAGTGGCAACGCCAAGTTGCGAGAAGACTAAGTCTTCGGCTCCATCCTCAACCTCTAGCGGAGCCTTTAAGAGGCGTAGTGTGTGCGCAGCGCGCTCGCCTTGCTGCCGGGGCGGTAACCTCGGGTGCCGGGTGCGGGGTGAGCGGGGTCCGCGCTCCGGGACCCGCCCGGGCCCATCCCCCGCTCTGTGGCCTGGGCGGCGCGGCCAGCCGTCCCCGCCCCCCTCCGTCCCCGCGCGCCCCGCGCGGCGGTCGCGACGCCGCTCGCACTAGGACCGGGCTGCTCCTGCTGCCGCCATGGCGGGGCCGCCGCGCTCCGGCCAATGACGGCGAGGGGGCGGCGCGCGCGCGCCGGGCCAGGCCAACCCCGGCGGCTGCCTTATAAGGCGCGCCGTCGCCATGGTAACGTGCGCTAAGTTGCAGCAGTCGTGTCAAAGTTCACTATATAGAGAGCTCAGTGAGCTGATCGCGGAGAAGCCACTTCTGCCAGCCCCGGCGCCTATAAATCGCATTCCCTCCCGCGCCCCCCTTTTTAGCATATTTGATCACTTTGATTCTGCTCTTTTCTCTCCGCGGTGTGTGCGTGCGTGCGCGCGTGTGTGTTTTCTTCTCCTCCTCCTCTGCCGGAGTTGCCTCCTTTCTCCCGGTGCCGCGCTGCTCTTCCCTCTTTCATTCTTTCTCTCCGTTTCTCCCCCCTCTGCGCACGAAGGATGCGCTTCTAGGTGCTGATCTGCCCTCCTTTCTCTCTTATCATCTCTCCCCCGCCGCTGGCGAGTTGACTCTTTCCCTATGTGTGTGAGGCGGCGGCGGCAGCAGCAGCAGCAGCTCCGGCGGCGGCAGCAGCGGCAGCAGCGACTCCACCGGCGGCGGCGGCGCTAGACGCGGCGGCTCCGGGCCCGACCCGGAGGCTTCGGCGGCAGCGGCGGCGGCGGCGGCCCGGGCGGCCCACGGGGAGCAGCGAGCGGCCTCCAAGAGCGGCGGCGGCGGCGGCGGCGGCGTCCGGAGCGAGCGCGGCGCGCGCCAGGCGCCCGGGGCAGGAGGCGGCGGCAGCCCAGCGCCAGGACGACGCCGCGCAGCGCCGGACGCGGACCACTTTCATGCTGATTCCCCCGGACCGGGGCAGAGCTCCGGCCACTCCGCGGGCCGCCGGCCTCCGCCCCGGCCTGCCTGGCTCCCAGGGCGCGCCCGCGCCCGGCGCCTCCGCTCTCCCAGTCCTCCTGATTTCGATGGCTTTCCTGAATGGCTGACTGTGGGCTGCCCTGGACTTGGCCCCCGGACAGTCGCCTTTCCTTCTCCTCTTCCTCCTCCTCCTCTTCCTCCTTCTCCTCCAACTCCTCCGCTGCACACTAGATCTGAGAGCGAGAGAGTGAACGAGAGAGGGAGAGAGGGAGGGAGAGTGAGAGCGAGCGAGATCTTTGGAGAGATTTTTTTTTTTTTTTTTTTTTTTTTGCCTCCTACTTCTGTCTTGAAGCCAGACAATCGACTTGCAGCTCTCTCTCCCCTCCCTCTCTCCACGTTCTGCTCCCACTCGCTCTCCCCTGTCCTCTTGCCCTCCCCTCTTGAAGGAAAGCCCCCCGAAACCAACAAAGCTGAGCCGAGGGAAACAAACAAAACAAACACACCGGGCCAGACAAGCAATCGACAAAACTTTGCAAAAGCAAAAACAAAAAAGGAAAAACTAACCAACCTCAATCAACTAGCCCTGAGCCACCCGGGGCGCCCTCCCGCGCCCTCTCGCACCCTCGCACACACAAAAGGCGGCGCGCCGGAGCCCGAGACCCGGGAGCCGCCGCCACCCCGCCGCCGCCCGCAGCCAGGGGAGCAGAAGTCCGGACGCGGCCCCCATAGATATGGCAATGGTAGTCAGCACGTGGCGCGACCCCCAGGACGAGGTGCCCGGCTCTCAGGGCAGCCAGGCCTCGCAGGCGCCGCCCGTGCCGGGCCCGCCGCCTGGCGCCCCGCACACGCCACAGACGCCGGGCCAAGGGGGCCCGGCCAGCACGCCGGCCCAGACAGCGGCTGGCGGCCAGGGCGGCCCTGGCGGCCCCGGCAGCGACAAGCAGCAGCAGCAGCAGCACATCGAGTGTGTGGTGTGCGGGGACAAGTCGAGCGGCAAGCACTACGGCCAATTCACGTGCGAGGGCTGCAAGAGCTTCTTCAAGCGCAGCGTGCGGAGGAACCTGAGCTACACGTGCCGCGCCAACCGGAACTGTCCCATCGACCAGCACCACCGCAACCAGTGCCAGTACTGCCGCCTCAAAAAGTGCCTCAAAGTGGGCATGAGACGGGAAGGTATCGGCCTCTCATTTCTCCCCCCCCCCCTCCTTCGCCCTGCGGTCCCGGGGCCCTGGGTGCGTTTGGCTAGCCTGCTCTGGGTAAGGACACAGCAGCCCCAAGCTCCCCGTGTTGCAGCCAAAGGGGGTTTGGTACTAGGAGCAGGGTCTGCATTGCAACCCAGACCACCCCCACCCCCACCCTCCAGTCCGCATGCTTTAGCAGACTTTCCTTCTCCAATCTTTCTTCAGGCTGCTTTTCCTTTCCTTTGCATTGATTGAGAGTTCATTCGAGTTCACCTTTCTGCAAGGGGATGGATTGTTGTTTGTTGTTGTTTTAAAGTCCTCTCTTTCTCTCTCTCTCTCTCTCCTTGCTTTTCTTGCATGTTCAACATATGTCCCTCCTCCTTACCCCTCTCCCCAACCCCCACCTTCTCAAAAAAAAAAAAAAAAACCAACCTGAGATTGTACTTTTGTACAGAAGGTTCAAATTACAAATGGCAATTTTATGCACTTCGCTGTATTAACGCTGCCTCCTGGGCAGCGCTCATGTGACCTCTCCATGGATTAACATTCTGCTTTAAAAAAAAATACCTCTTGTTTTTCTTTTTCTTTTTTCCTTTCACTTTTGAAACCAAGAGAGCTGTGTAGGGAGTAGGAAAGTGTGGACGAGGGGCCCTGGGCCGCTGCTTTCGCTCTGCACCAGTTGGGTCTTTGTGATATAAAATTCGCCCAGAGCCGGGAACAGTGCTCTACCAATGGCGCGCTCCGCGCCCGGCGCGGGCTCCGGGTTGGGGCGAGCCAAAGCCGGGGTTTCTTTGTGTTTCTGCGAGAGCGACTCTTTCGGTCCAGAGTCAGATAACAGTAGGAGCCTGAGCCTTACTAGCTTTCCCTGGCTGTCACGGGCCTTGCCCGGGTTCCGCCAACACCCGCCGCCGGCTCCCTGCCTCTCTCCGGCTTCGTCTCGTCTCTGCCGGCCTCTCTTTCTCTCTCCGCCCTCCTCTGCCTTGTCTCCCCTCCTCCGAGCTCACTGATCAGGCTGAGGCGCGGGACCTAGACTCTGTCTCTCGCAGGGGTTTCCCTCTTGGGCTGGGGTTGAGGTTACATGGTTTGGGGGCAGTCATTCGGGGGTGGCCATAGGCCATCTGGGGTAAACCTTGATGTCTTGTGCAAAAGCGTCTCACCCTCCCCCTACGCTCCGCTCCCGTTCCTTCTTCAATCAATAAGAAATATCAGCTGTTTAGCAGGGGGAAAAAAGGTGCCCCCAGAATGCTACATCCCTCTCACAGCTCGGGGGACCCCCCAGGCAAAGTGACCAATTCTGGGTTCTCGGCAGACCAGCCCCAGATGGGCCTCACAGGCAAGTGTTGAGCTCTGGCGGTCAGAACCGGCCAGGGAGGTGATTTGTGAGGAGTGGTTGCCGGGAGGCCGGCTGTAGCAGGCCTGCCTGGTTCTTGGCGTTGTTCTGGGGCCTGGGACAGGTTGGGGTCATATAGAAGGATGCGGGACCAAGGATGATCATTAACTGTGGAGTGTCCTCTTTCCTCTCTTCAGCTGTTCAGAGGGGCAGGATGCCGCCCACCCAGCCTACCCACGGGCAGTTCGCGCTGACCAACGGGGACCCCCTCAACTGCCACTCGTACCTGTCCGGATATATTTCCCTGCTGCTGCGTGCAGAGCCCTACCCCACGTCTCGCTTCGGCAGCCAGTGCATGCAGCCTAACAACATCATGGGCATCGAGAACATTTGCGAACTGGCCGCGCGGATGCTCTTCAGCGCCGTGGAGTGGGCCCGGAACATCCCCTTCTTCCCTGACCTGCAGATCACGGACCAGGTGGCCCTTCTTCGCCTCACCTGGAGTGAGCTGTTCGTGCTGAATGCAGCGCAGTGCTCCATGCCCCTCCACGTCGCCCCGCTGCTGGCCGCGGCTGGCCTGCACGCTTCACCCATGTCAGCCGACCGGGTGGTCGCCTTTATGGACCACATACGGATCTTCCAAGAGCAAGTGGAGAAGCTCAAGGCACTGCACGTCGATTCCGCCGAGTACAGCTGCCTCAAGGCCATCGTCCTGTTCACCTCAGGTAGGATGGAGACTTGTTCTCAGGTACCCAGGACTTCCCAAGGAAGAGTTAGGGCCTGGAAAAGTGGCCGGCCCCATTTCCCCCTTTAAAAGGCCAAGCTGTAGAGTGTATTTTAAAGTGGGAAATGGATGTAACTGGTGGTTTGTCCTGTTGGGCAGAAAGATGCTCCCTCCACACACTGACTCCCAGAGAGGCCCTCTCAGCCCCCTTCCTCTCCTTCAGTATCCAACCTGGAATGCACTTTCCTGCTCCCTCACTAAGCCCAGGCCCTCTGGGCCTAGTTGGCCCCCAGGGAATCTCCTCAAGCTGTAGGCTTTTTTTCTTTTCTTTTCTTTTCTTTTCTTCTTGGCACCCTGTCTCAAGGAGATGCCCCTGGACACATTGCAGCCCTACGCGTGATCTCTGTAAGAGAAAGTTTCCCCCTGCAGGGGGAAAGTTTGCTTGTGAACTCAGTAGGAGTTGGGGCTCCAGGCAACCCTAACCTGAGAGCAGCAATTTTCAAAATCATGTTCTCATGAAAATAATGCAGACTACCAGGAGAAGGGGAAGTACTGTCAGAGAAGGGCAGGAAGGGGCTGAAGGACTGCCATAATTCCAGCATGTCTGCAGGGGGCTGAAGGCTGGCCTCTGGCTTCCCCTGTTCAGGCAAACACTTAAGGCAGTTTTCAAGCAACCCAAAGTGTGTGCCAACTTGAGCTAGATTTAAATGTTGCTGGAGATATAAAACCATCATTGACTGCATTAGGAAATCTAATTAGTTTGCATGTAGTTTAACCTGTGTGAGTAATAGATCTGATATTCATTAACTCTTGAGGCCAAATGATTTTTGAAAGTGTCTGGTTTTCCATTTGGGGCCACACCTGAGCCTTTTGGCTGCCTCCCGGCTCAGTTCAGGCACAGCCCAGGTGGGTGGAAATCACCCCCACCCTTCAACATTCTTGTACTAAGTTGTCAGCTGATTCCTTTGTCATGGCTGAGAAGGGAACAGGGTTCCTGACTAAGAATAACAAACATTTGGGCATTGGCAGGGCCTGGAACCTAGTCACCCACTCCAGATCTTTAAGCTTACAGTGAGAAAACTAGAAGAGATGTGGAGTTTATGGGACACACAGATAGGAGTACCACAGCTTCTTCTTTGTTGTTTAAAGAAGTCTGGGAACCAAGTCATTAGCTGAGTCCATTGTAGGCTCATTCTCAATCTGCTGTCTTGTATGAGTTACTGTTTTTCACATAGAACATCCCCCCCCAGTCACCCCAAACCCTGCCTTCCAAAGTCCTTAGATAATCAATCAGAGGTCAGCACTCTGGTCAGGCCAGAGCTGTAAAGAGAGGGTTGAATCTGGTTTATTCTTCTCATGAGCCTGTCATGTCTACAGTGTTTGCCTGACACAAATGCAGAGGCACACTGGTCCTGTCCCATAACCACCTTCACCCCCTTCTTGTAACCCGATGCCCAGCCCATGTCCTCAGATGATGGGGATGGCTGTTAATTTCTTGATATCATTGTTAGCCCTTTGCCTTTACCCCTGGTCTTTCAAGGAAAGAAATGCCTGGTACTGTCGAAACAGTTTAATTTATTGCTGTTTGCAAGATGGGGAGGCCTGTATGGAGAATGCAGATGGCCTCACAAAGAGATAAAGGTTCCTGTTATCTGATTCAGAGGGAGACACACAGTACCAATAAGGAGGGAAGGAGCCCTAGACAAACAGATCTTTTCATTCCTGACCACAGACACCTAGGCATCTGTAGACACATGGGGTGCTGGACACAGTGGAGGAGGTTGCATGTGTGTTCTGCTGGTAGGGGTGGAGGCAGTGGTGACTGTTTTCGAATATCTGTTTTAATGATTCACAATATGCATGTGTTAACCCCCGTCTTGTCTGGGGAGCCCTGAAAGGTCAGGTCACAACCTGAACCGCCTTCACCAAGAAGCGTCTCATTTCAAAGGCACTTATTGTAATTTCACGTATCAGAAAAAAGAAAAGTGTTTTCCTGAAGATAACAGGGAGGGGGGGAGAATGCTTCTTGGAGAGACCTGAGCTTAAAAAAAAAATAATAAAGGGGGGTGGGAGAAAAGAGAGAGAGAAGAAAAGGAGGGGAAAGAAACAGCTCAAATGAACAGAGAGATCACAGTTTGCATGGCTGCCTTTCAATAGGGCTAAACTGACAAGATCAGTTTTAAAGGGCCACTTAAATCAGTTTCAAAGACTGGAGAAAAATGAGTCGCTCTCTTTGGGGAGAATCTGAGGCTGGGCCTTGGACGCCATGACTGAAAGCTGGGCCAGGTTGTCACCCTCCTCCCTATACACACTCTATAATAAGCCAAATTCAGAGGATGGGGGAAGAAGCATTTGGTGGTTTTGGTTTTGTCTGTCTGTGTACTAAATTGGGCCAGATACACCAATGTACTTTTTCTTGGGCCTCCCAGTGACCCAGCCTGAGGACTGGGGCAATGAAAGCTTGTAGCACCCAAGCCTGTTTTATTTTAAAGTAAACACTCCAGGACCATCTCAAGCCTAGCCACCTCCCTCCTCCCCCTTGAAGTTTTCAGTGTACAGGCATTTGCTCCAACTCTGAATGGGGCAGTTTGACAGAACAGTGTGTGCACATCTCAGGTGACCCATTTCAAGCCTCTTCATCTGATGAATTCTCTCTCTCCCTCTTTCTGTACTTTTTTTTTTTTTTTAACTTTCTTCCAGATGCCTGTGGTCTGTCTGATGTAGCCCATGTGGAAAGCTTGCAGGAAAAGTCCCAGTGTGCTTTGGAAGAGTACGTTAGGAGCCAGTACCCCAACCAGCCAACGCGGTTCGGAAAGCTTTTGCTTCGTCTGCCTTCCCTCCGCACGGTCTCCTCCTCAGTCATAGAGCAATTGTTTTTCGTCCGTTTGGTAGGTAAAACCCCCATCGAAACCCTCATCCGGGATATGTTACTGTCCGGCAGCAGTTTTAACTGGCCATATATGGCAATTCAATAAATAAATCAATCAAAATAAGAAGGGGGAGTGAAACAGAGAAAGAAAAGGCAAAAGACTGGTTTTGTTTGCTTAATTTCCTTCTGTTAAGAAAGGATGTTACAAGTTTGCTAAAAGAAGAGGGGGAAGAATTTAATGGACTGTGAATTTCAAAAAGAGAGAGAGAGAGACTGTCAAATGAACTTTTACAGAATGCATTAAAAAAAAGAAAACAACTGTGTTGAGCAGAACAGCAACAACTTGCTACTTATCATTTTGTATAAAAAAGGAAATTAGTCTTTTTTTCTTTTGGTAAATTTTTGAAAAATATTGCTAAAAGTGCATTTAAAGAGATTGGGGAAAATTAGCAGAATGGACAAAGTAAGTCTTTTTTTTCCAAATTATTAATTGTCCTGTGTCTATGTACCAATAGCTGGGTTTTTTGTTTTGTTTTGTTTTGGTTTTTTTTTTTTTTTTTTTTTTGTACTTTTCTGGTTCCAAACCAGTTTATTCTGTGGTTCTATAATAAGTTTTGATATAATCTTGGCTTCTTAAAAACTGTGTATCATTAAAATATATGTTCTGCAAGAATTAAAACTGAGTCCATGAAAATATCATAGGAAGACATAAAACTTTAAAAGGGAACTCAGATGGTGGAAATGCACTTACAAGTGGCGGCCGATTTTGTTAGGTGAAGTTGAGCACTCTAATTAGCAAGCTGGAGGGATCACATGCAACACAGCTTCCCCTACCCCTCCCCATACCACGACAGACCTAGCTTTTTAAAAATATTTTAAGAAAGAGAAGGAACTGTGGAATTTATTGGCAGCCAAGGAATGTGTCCAAGACACAAGCTGAGGTTTTGAATAAAAAGTGAACTTTTGTAATTTGAATTGGGTCCTCCCCACCCTTAGTTCTTGAATTGTTATGAATCCTATATCTGTTTGTATATTTGCAAGCCCTTTGTATTATAATTGTTGATATTTCCCCTTTTTAAAAAATACCATTGAAATCAGCATGACAAAATAACACTGTTGGCACTTATAGGTAACGTGATTGATTCAGTATCTTAGAGTTTACAGTTTGTGTTTTTAAAAAAACTGAAGGTTTTTTTTTTTAAGTGCAACATTTCTGTATACTGTAAAAGTTATAATAACTGAACTGTTTGGTCGAGTCTCTGTGTGTTATATTCCAAGGAAAATTGAAAGTATTCAGAAATTAAAATATTATTTGATATCTGAAACCTGCTTGGCTGTCCCCACTCACTGTCTTTCCATCAAGTTGAGCCCCTGTGAACCTTCGCTCAGCCAGCGGGGGCCCCATTTGTTTACTCCCCTCAATCAGTTTGTTCAAAGGTAGACTAGTGTATTTGCCTGTTTAATTTGGGTATGTGTGGGGGGAGCTGAAGTTAATGGTTTATCTATGGTTTAGGAAGTGCCACACTGATATAGTAAGCCACCCCCATTCACCTAATCCTCCTTTTAATTAAAAATGGATTTTCCAGGAAAAAAAAAAAAAAAAAAGAGAGAGGCCCTTATATTTGTCACACTTAAGTGCCTGCTTAGGGAAAGTATTGTGAAAAGTATTAGAATCTTGAGATCAGTATCTATTTTATGATCAGGAAAAAATGCTCTTTTGTACATTTCTGACAGTTATGCAGAGGATTGTTCGAGCAAGCTAATCACAGCACTGTAAATAGAGGGCAGTTGTTGGCAATGAGTTTTTCCTTAAGTAAGTGTGATTTTTTAAAAAAAAAATTGTGGTTCTCATCTAGCGTGACGGTTGAGAGGATTTTGAATACAGTGCTGTAGCTGCTAGTGATGAAGAGTCTGGTTTTTCATGTATCTATGATAACTCGCAGTTGGCCTGCCTTCCCCTCCCCCTCCCTCTTCAGTCTGTGAGAGCATGACTACAGGTCAAGGGACTCTTTTCCATTGGAGTTATGTACATCAAAACCCATGGACATTTGGACATTTCAGATTGTAATTTACAGTCTGCACTGCTCTTGGGATCCTTCATTCTTAGAAGCCAATTTTTAAAGGAGAGAGAGAGAGAGAGAGAGAGAGAGAGAGAGAGAGAGAGAATGAACATTAAAAAACTTTACAGGGTGTGCTGATCTGGGAAGCCTACTATTTGTTCCAGTCTCCTATTCTCTCTGCCTGGTTTGTAAAAAGCTCAGTGCTGGGAACTTACAATTTGTTCTTACTTAGACTTTCCAAGCTGCCCTCCCTGACAATACTTTTACCATGTTGTGGTTTGATCTTAAAATGAGGGAGGGGTTGATGAAAGAGGTGAAGGAAAAGGGATCATTCTGCAAAGTGCATTAAACTTTGATGCTCAGTCCTGGTTCATCCACGTAGACCTGAGAACTCTGCCTGATTTAGACAGCGCTCCCCATCTGACCCTCACCTTCGCTCTGTAGATATATATAAATATAAAGTATGTTTTTGCAGCAGCATCTGACCTTTAGATGGAGGTTTTGTTGGTTGTTTATTTTCCTCTCTTGCAAGTACTATCCATGTGAGTGTGTGAAGTTTCTCCACCAAGTAAAACATAGGCCCTTTTTCTTGTTTGTTTTGTGTTAGCTTATTGTAAACAGCCATTTGTTGTAAATTATTATTGGCATTAAATTATAATTTATGATTTTCAAAGCAAAAGACAGTCCCCTGTTTTATTATGCTTTTAAGTATGTGTTCTAGGCGTTGAAAAATCTCTCTCTGGCTCTCTCTAAGTTTCAGCGATGAGCTTGGGGGTCTTCGAGGCAGAAAAAAAAAAGGACTTAAAAATTTTCAGCGGGTTAAAACAAAAGCCCTTGTATATGTTTAGAGGGGCCGGAGGAGGATCTGTTTAGAGTCTTGAGTTCGGTTTAAGTTTATTGCATTTAAAGAAAGTTTTTCTTTTCACGCTGAGTTAGAACAAAAGATCTTTGCTGCGACTGAATTAGACAAAAGACGAGGGCTGGGACCCAGCGAGTGCGTTCTGTGTGAAATTGACGAGATCTTTAAAAAAAAAAAAAAAAAAAAAAAAAAAAGCTGCTAAACATGGCGACTCTTTCCCTTTAAGTGTCTCTTTTTCCTTGCTGTTTTTTTTTTTCCCTCCTCCATCTGATCTGAGCTCGCTTTATTTCTTTTCCCAACCCCACTCCCCCTCCTCCCGGCGCTCGGTGGTGTGAGAGAACCCAGTTAGAGGCGAAATGCAACAATGGTCCGAGGAGAGAGAGGGGCGATCGCTCCTTCTTGCCACTTTCAAACAAACCTGGGAGAAGATTGAGCTTCGGGGGAGGAGGGAGGGAGGGGGTTGGTTCGAGCCGGTTCTCTCGGCTCGCGGTCGCCCTGCCTCGGCCTTTCACGTAGAGCTTGGCCCGGGCGGACGGGGTTGCGGGTGGGGGGACGGGGGTGGCGAGGGCCTGGGGCTCCAAGTTAGCGGGCGGCGTCCAGGGCTGGGTCCCTGGCGACGGCCTGGTGGCAGCACCGGCAGGCGGCGGGGACCGGGTCGGGAGTTGGCAGCGGCTGCGGTAAAGTGCTTGCCCCCCCCCCCCGCCCCCCCCCCCGCCCCCACCGCCAGTGCCGCAGTGTTCCGCCCGAGCCCGGGAAAATCCGGGGTGCCGAGAGCGCCCAGCTGGTCTCCCGGGACGTGCACCGAGCGGCGACGGGCGGGGGGCGGGGGCGGGGGGCGGTCAGGGGGAGCTCGAGCGTGTGAAAACTCTGCCTGCAAGCTCGCTTTTGACTTGGTCCTATGAGCTGAGCCAACATGGCGTCTCCCATTGCACCGCGAGCGCAGGCTGCCAGGCACCGCACGGCCGGGTAATAGAAAACACATTGGTTACCAAAAAGAAGGAAGAAAAAAGGGGTGGGTGGTGGGAGGGGGGGGGAGGACTAAGGGCCATTCGGTCTGCCGGCAGAAATCCCTCTTTTAAACTCTGGCTGGCAAGTGAGAGCAGTCCTCGATTATTCTGTAATTAAAGCAATAGCGTTTGTAGGGAAAATGTTGGTAACCCACGAACCTATAATCCCTCTTTTTTTGACACCCCCCAGATATTCAGGAGAGTTGATTTCATGCTCCTCTCCTCCCAGAACCAAATGAGAAGAATAAAAATCGGTATCCACAAACGATCTTAAGTGTTTGAATGGTATAGGGGGAGGGGGAGAAGCCAGTATTTACAGACCTGGGTCAGTTCCCCGCGCTCATTAAAGCAGAGGCTGCTCTGGGCTTCCAGCCGGCCTGGGACCTGCTAAGGGGATGGAGAGGAGCTGCGAACCCCGCCTGCTTCGTACAACTTGCTGCTTGCTCATCAAAGTTCAGGGAAAGGTGGCTTTGCGGATGGAGATTTAACTGGAGAGTAGAACTGAGAAGGGCCTAGGGCCGCATCCAGGAGGGTGGTCGCGAGGCCCAGTTATGTGAGAACCCTCGTGGACTGCTCCACTGGCTGAAGCGCATCTTCAGAGGAAGAATCCCTTCCTCCAGTAGGTTTGAGAACAGGCAAGGGTGGCAGGCGGACTGACGGGCCTCCCAGAAAGTCTTCCCAGGCCTCTTGGGAGACCCTAGATTGGGACCCATCCGCTCTGGTTCAATGGGGGAAATGGTTTTTTTCTGTCCAGTTCCAAACCTAGCATGGGCCTAGGGAACCCTGTCAACCACCTGGGAGGGAAGTGAGGTACCCTGAATTCCAGGGCCCGTCAAGATTTATTGAAGTTGGGTTTTAAAAAACGTGCTTCAGATGATTTTTCCCATTTTCTCAGATTTCAAAGGCTCCCTGCAGTGCGGCTGCCTAATTAATGGTGAAATTCAACTAAATCTAATTATGCAGTAATTTTAAAGCAGTTAGTGCTGGGCGTTGGTTTGTAATAGGACCCCGGTTTTTTAAAGTTTGTTGACTGTATTGGTTTAGGGGAAAGCTATCTTTTGTATGGTAAAGAAAGATGGGGGAGATTTGCCTGCTCGGATGGGGAGGTCTCAGGACTGTCTGCCTTTCCACCCTCATCCCCAAGCCCTACTGTTCAGTCTCCTTTCTCTCTTCTCTAGTTTTCTCTTTCATGCCCCGGCTAAAAAGCTGAGCGAGGTGCTAACCCCACAAGCAGACCCAGTTTCCTGGTGAAACAGGAAAGGGAGAATCTTTCCTTTGGAGACACAAAGGGCCAGCCTGGTATGGGTCCTCTTGGATGTATCGTAAAGACTTGAAAACCGGGAAGGGACTCCCCGCTCCTCTAATCCAGAACAGATTTCCTCCCCAGCATCCATTGTCATTAATGCGCAAAGCCTGACTCTTGGAGTTATAAATCTTATCGTCCTTCTGATAACACACTTGTAATAAGTTAGTGTCCTATTCAACGTGAATTGTAAAACTGCCTCATTTAATATGGCATATGTGTCATTAAAACTTTTCCCTCCTTGCTTGGTGACTTGCTGGTCTGGCCTTGGGGTAGGGGAGGTCCTTTACTACTGGGCCTCTGGGGTTGGGGAGATGAGAAGAAAGGTGTGAGAGATGGGCTGCTTGGATTCCACCTCTAGATCTTAGGCAAGGGTGAGAGACCCCCAGGCAGTAAGGGCTTATGGGGGTGGTGTCCCTCTCTCCCGCCCCCACCCCAGTAGCCCCTGAAAATGACATTCCTTGAAAGAAACATGCTTGCGATTAGTTAGGCAAACACATGTGCTTTCGGAGTTGGGCCTTCCTTAATTAGCCGAACAAAGGGCCGTTTTGCTTTTTACCTTTTGCTGGGAAGAATGTGTTATTTCAGGAGTGTCGCGGGCTCTCCTCTTTTCAATTGCAGCCACGACGTTAATTTTATTGGGATTACTGATGGGAAATGAGGTGGCGCAGGCTTCCGAGAGGAAAAGCTTGATCATTACTCCCTTTGGAACTATATTTTTCCACCCAACCTCCTGCTCCTAAGGAGGGGGTGGGGGGCGAACTGCACAGCAAGTTCGGAGCAATTGGAATCAGGCTCGCGGTACGCTGATCTCGGGTGACAGAGCGTGTGTTGAAGCTGAACTCTATAATTTGCGCCTCTGTTCCTTTATTAGGCCTGGACAACGAACTAATGAGCTTTGGCCCAGTACAATGTCACTTGTATTTATTTTCTTATGGCAACTTTGAGATAGCGGAAGTGCTCCTTACCAGGAGCCAGGGAGGGCCGAGAGATCGGTTCGCTGCTATCCGGGATGGGGTCGGTGGCTGTGTCCCCAGCGAGTAAGGACAAGCTGAGAGCCATCGCAAGGATGTCCAAGTCAGAGGCACTGAGCCATTAGGGCGAGGCCTTTGGGGCTCTCTGGATAGCGTTAGGCCGTTTAATGGCCTAGGCACCCCTTCAGGCTCAGCTCTCAGTGTGTGTGTGTATTGGGGTGTGTGTGAGCTAGCTCAGGACAAGTTTCCAATTAAGAGATGGTCCTATGCTCAAAGGGGGCATCGGGGTCCTTTCTGGTACTGGGCAGAGGAGAAATCCTACTGCACAACTTGCCAGGCCAAAGAGCCCTCTAAGCCAGCGGGGGAATACCCTGCTAGGTGGCAGAAACATCTGCTTATATTGCTAAAGGCCTGGCCTAGCTCTGTAGTTATCTTGTTAGGAGGTGTGAGGCAGAGGATGCCCTAAAGGGGTTCTTAGGACTCTGAAGTTCAGAATACCCCTTCTATTTCTTCCTAATTTAGCTGGAGAGACCTGAAATAAAGTGAAGAGAGGGGCGGAGATATCCCAAGCATCCCTTATCCCTTATGCTCTGGCGGAGAGAATAGGAGCCCCCCCCCCCATGCAGGAATTGATGGGGGCAAGGGAAGAGAAACCCCGAGCTGGTAGAGGAGTGGATGCTTCTCTCCATAGCCTGAGACTTCCCGTGGCTCTCCCCTTGTGCCTAGCCTCACCAGGCAAGCCTTGTTAATAACGCCCAGGCTCGATGGCCCCCACCCTCCCCATCTCTCCACGCTTCATCCCTCTGCCTTACCACCCCCTCCCCACCTCTTCCTTCCTTCCTGCAAATGGGTGTTAACGTGGGTCTTTATGTTCTGTCTATAACTAGGATGTAATCAGGCGCCCCATGCCTCTCTCTAAAAGCATTTAATAAATGTCTATTAAAGCGCTACAAATGTAAGATGAATTTAGTGGCGCGGCTGCTTCCCTGAATCCAAACGGTAATGATGGATTTATCAACGGGGATTCGCCTTCAGCACAGCGAGGGAGGTTTACTCAGCAAATATGTCGGGGAGCACCCACCCAAATACAATCATTTGACCCCCTGCAGGCGTTAGCCGCTGTGCTCCTTCACAAGCTAGGCGGGCAGGTCAGGGTCGTCCGGGCCAACTCCCGACTGACCAGGAGGACCAGAAGGGGGGTCCCATCCATCTTCTGGTGTCTTCCCCCTCCTCCTCTGTCAAAGGCCTTCGATATTTCTCTCTTAGAGACTATAGGGGTACCTGGCTTACAGATTCGCAGGTGGGAAGTGGGAGGGAGAGATTCCACAGGCAGGATGACGTGTCCTGGCTTTGCCCTGAGGCATCTGTAGGTGGCCAGCATCCTTTTTGGGGTTTGTAGACATTGCAATTGTTCCTGAATCTGCAATTGTGGAGCTTAAATGTCCTGGCTTTGATCAGATTTTAAAGGACTGGGATCCTGGCTGGACACTATGGGCACCATTCGATAAAGCCACAGTCTCAGATGATTCTGATCTTCAGGCCCCATACACCTCACCTAGTACCCCCTGATCCCACCAAGACCAACCAGTGGCAGCCTTCAAGAGTGGGGCAAAACTTCCAGCATTCTTCCCCAAAAATGACCTTGTTTCTCTCCCACCTGACCCTGTCTTGACCACCTGGGTCATTTTAAAGATTTCTGGACCACGAATTTTCATAATTCAGTTTGGGTTGTGATCCTTAACTCCCATAGCCCCATGGGCTCCTCTCTCTCTCTCTCTCTCTCTCTCTCTCTCTCTCTCTCTCTCTCCCTCCCTCCCTCCCTCCCTCCCTCCCTCCCTCCTTCCCTCCTTTCTTTCTGTGGCGGAGGAAAGTGCTGGCCTGTTCCATCCAGCCCAGTTCGCATTTGCTTTGGCCTCTGATTTCTCTTTCTTCTTTGGAAATTTCATTGAGATGTCTCTGTACTTCGCTTGTCAGTTATCTTTGTTCCTCTTAAATAAAGGGCTTTTAAATGGACTTATTGCTCCCAGCGTGGGTTCCTCTCTCTAAATGTTAGAAAATTGTGCCATCTACCCGCTATGCTGAGTACTGTCACACTCGGAGACCTTGGGGACCTCCGGACCGGCTTCAATGCTGCAGTGTCAGGGGCCGCTGCGGGCAGCAGGAGGAGGGGCAGCTCACGTGGATTTTTACAGCTCTCCGCCTGCAGCCGGCCCTCGTGGCCGCGTCAGGGCACGGCCGCGACGCGCGGAGCCTCCTGCTTGGTGGTGGCCAGGAACTTGGCTGCAGCGCTTGATCCTGGACCAAATCGCAGGCGTGGCGCCGGGGCTTTTCCCTTCTTCATGATGTAGCAGCCCGAGGGGGCACCTGGGTTGACTTTAGACTGGAACAGCCACTCCGGGCGCGGATAACAGAGGACAATGGGGCTGACAGGGGCAGCCCGGGAGGGCAGATGAAGGATGTCGCCGCGCAACGCACCGTTTAGGAGCTCCTGGCCGGCCGCGTCTGCAGCCCAGTCCCTGCGCTGAGACTGACTGAGGCCAGACGAGAGGGAGGCCCACTGAGTGGCTTCGGGCGGCTCTTGGCCCGGTAGTTAGGATGCAACTTTGAGATCTGTGTCTGCCCTTTTCGAACAGGGCAGAACTTCTTTCTTTAAGTGGAGTGCGGTTTAGATGGAATGCATCTGAACAAGTCAGGTGTGTGGTGTGGGGTCTCCTCACCATGACCCCTCTGGAGTAAAATACCACCCACAACCGCAGGTTATTTTGAATGAGTTAAAATGGATTAACAGGTTAAATTTTATTATGTAGTTGCCCTATTCGGATGCTTTTTTTTTTTTTTTTAACCCATTAGGAGAATTAGCTAAGTTTTTTTTTTTTTTTCAAGTGTCAGTTGAGTATTTATGCTTTTGCGGAGTGGGGGGGGGGGATCTTCGATACGGCTTGTGGCTTTTATTACATGTTTTACACTGTTCAAGAAATGGAGTTTTAAGCAACATACAATTAAATCTATATTGCTGTTTGGAGGAGGGCCAAGGAACTTGGCAATCAATTAGTTTAGATCTTTTGATACTTGTTGCTATAATACAAATATAAAACTACAACCTCCCGGGCTAGCTGCCCCCCCTCCTTTTTATATAAAAGAAGGAGCTAGCACTACATAAGGAATGGCAGTGGCTCTGTCCGGTCCCCAGATTTTCCTCTGAATTCTCCTGCAATGCGCAGGAGCTCACCCCACTCCCACCCATACCCGTGTGCCTGTCTGCACAGCAGGTTCTTGTCTCCTGAATTCTCCTGCCTGTTTTAGGTTCTTCTTAATAAATTTACTTGTTAATTTGTACTATTTGCAAATAAATTTTTCAATTCATTACTCCCCCCTCCTTCAGCCTGACACCAAGAAGGGAAACTGTTTAAGATCCACCATAGTTTGCTGGTTTCCTGACAAAGGCAGAATTTATTCTTGACAACCAACGCATAGGGAGGGTCTCTCTTATTTCTCCCCTTTTCTCTCCCTTTCTCTCTTCTCAAAACAGTTCGTGAGTAGTCACCTACACTGAGCAGACACTCCTGCTTCTGTTCTGTCTCCCCCGCTGTCTCTGGGGCAGTCCCCTAGGCTGTTGGTAGTCTCTTTGCCCTTGGCCCTGTTCCTGAGGATCGAGGTATGCCTATCCTGCCCAAAGGACAAAGAGGGGAGGTTATGTGGTTTCCATGACCCTGTAGGTGGCTGCAGAGGCAGGTGGATAGCAAGTTCTGAAAAGAAAGGTGCTGATGTGTGTGTGTGTGTGTGTGTGTGTGTGTGTGTGTGTGTATGTGTGTGTGTGTATATGTATATAAAATTGTCTTCCTCTTAGCATCTTCTCCCTATTGCTCCCCGAGGCTCAAACACCCCTGCCCCCTTCACCAGCCTCACCACTAATTAAAAAGCCCCTTGGCTTCAAGACAAGCCAGCCAATGACTGAACTGTTACCTCCTCCAGGATGAAATGTCTAGAATATCCCTTCCTCTCCAGAAAGGTTCAAAACCAAGTGAAGTGACTGGGCAACGTAGAGTGTCCTTAATGGCCTTCAGAAGTGTTCCTTTTTTTCCTCGGGAGGGAAGACTCCATGGAAGGTGGGGCCTTTGCTTAGACCTAGGGCATTAGCCTGGCAGGCCACAGCTCCCCTCTCCAGTAGACTCCCTAATTGCTCAAAGGTCTGGGAAACATTTTCTCTGTGCTAATTTTGTATTTCCCCTTTCCCCCTTCCAACATTAAACACAATTTTGCGCTGTCACTGTCACTAAGATCGCGGTTTGCTGATGTCTCCACTTGGAAACACGACCTCCTTGCCTCCAATAAGGAGTTGTCCCTGGCTTAGCCGGTCACCTCTTCTCCATCAGGAACTTCTGGGATATGGTGACGGTGCAGAAAAAAGGGGAGGGAGAGATGAGGGAGGGAGGGAGGAAGGGAGGGGGGAGGAGGGAGGGAATGAAGAGAGAAGTGAAGACAGCCAGAGGCCCAGGATTCCAACCCCCTTTTAGCCTATTAAAGAAGTAGAAATGTGTTTAGTTGTTGGCATATTTGTCTAATAACCCCATCTCCGTGTGTGTGTGTGTGTGTGTGTGTGTGTGTGTAAAATGGAACCACTTTTAAGAATTTCTCTTTGAATTTCAGTTTGGTTCTGTGTCTTTTTTCTTCTCTTTACCAACACGGCCCTGGACCCACTAGATTCCTTCTGGCCAGAAAGAAATTCTCTGGCTAGTGGCAGTGCTCCTAGACAGAAAATCTACTTGTCTTTTACAGGTCCTCACTGAGGCCCAGGTCTCTGGGTTCTTTGGAGGTAAACTAGAGCAAAAAGGACCAAGTGATCTCTCATTACCTTAGCTTTTCAGACCCTTCCATCCTAGAGAGGCTCTGAGCTAGAACACAGCCAGGTTTGCTCTCTGCTCCTGACTGCGGAACTGGTGGCCGTGTATTTGTTTTCCTTTTCTTTGCAAGGAGCTGCTAGTTGCTCTCCGCTGTCCATATCAGTAGCTCGGAGCTAGTTTGTACCAAGGCTGGTTGGTGGGTTTCAGAGTGATTATCTCATTTCCCTGGTGCAGAGAGTAGCTGCTGGCAGCCCCTGGGTCAGACATTCAGTGGAGGGCCCATGTCAGGGACCCAACCCGAAGGTTAATTTCCTCTCATTAGCATCTGCATAGTCTGCTCCGATTCAGGCTGCTGTTTGCTGTTTTCTCTAAGCTTAGTATTACTGGTAAAGTCATATTCATATTCCCTCCCTCTCTCTCTCTCCTCTCTCCTCTCTCTCTCTCTCTCTCTCTCTCTCTCTCTCTCTCTCTCTCTCTCTCTTTCCCTCTCCTCTCTTTCCCTCCCCCTCCACATCAACTGCATTTCCAGAAAACCCATTTCATCGGTTACCAACCAATTTGCCTATTTTTAACCTGGAGCCTCCCCTTCACGTTCCCATCTTCTCCGTGCACATTATTTACAAACGTCTTCCGGTTTATCTGAACTAGTTCAATTTACCCTCTTCTACTTTTCCCACCTCCCCTTATTCTTTCCGTAATTTCTAGGAAAAGCAAAAGACACAAAGCAGTGGGGTGGAGATGATCCTAGCTACCTGGAGAGAAGCTGGAGGTTTTCAGGGACTGTGGAAATGACAAAGGAAGAGGTAGATGCATCTGGTTGAACTGAATGAGTGTATTTTATGCGTCCCCTCTGTGTGCTGTGTGTGTGTGTGTGTGTGTGTGTGTGTGTGTGTATGTGTGTGTGTGTGTCTTTAGAAAGCGTCTCTGACTGCTTTGAAGCTGACTCCACTGAGCCATTTGCCGTAGCCAGTCACAGTGAAGGAACTCAGAGTTAACCTCTTATATCAAATGAATCTTTTCATTTAGAGGCCAATAAATCTCAATTTCTAACTCCCTTTTGTTGACCCAGCCTGGACTTAGTGAGGCAAAACCAGAGCTTATAATCATGACAGGATAAAGTTTTCCTAAGTTGATTATTTTTCTTTCCTCTCCTCTAAACAAACAAACAAAACAAAACAAAGAACTCGAATCTGAAAAATTACCCCATCTAACAAATAAAAAAATTCAACAAAGCAGTAGTTCCTCCTTTTGTGTTCAGAAAGCTGGGGATTTCTTGAGTTGTTTTTTTTTTTTTTTTAAACAGCCAGTCTGTTGATTGAAATGGTTCCCCAAACTACAGCACTGAAAAGATTTATAGTTTTTCAACAAGTCTTTATTTTGGAATGTGGTTTTGGTGGGGCTGAAACCATCCAATAATCAATGTAAAATGAATGTGTGTTGAGGTCGGGGAGGATTGTCTAGGACCTAAAGAGAGCTGATACTAGACACATGAAAAGCCTGTTTGGGTCTCCAGGGATGGAATTTGGGAAAGAGCCTGCACATGTCTGCTCCTGGGCTGTAAAGAAATACATTGTTAAAGACAACAACACAGACAATGCACTGAGCTCTGCCCGGAATTCAGAGCTGAGTTAGGCTGTGGAGTTACACTGTAGCAGCACTGTCCAGTTCGATGGCATTTCTGGGCCATTTGAAACTCAACCTTTAGTCAGCTCATGGTGTATGGTTACAGAATTTATTTTCCCGTTTATTAGCCCTCCCTCGGTATTTTCTTTATTTCCTGATAGCTTCCCATGGGATTAATCTCCTCCCCCCTCTTTCTTTTATATTTTCCAGTTTTGTTCTGCCCACAAAGGCAGCGTTTTTTTCCTGTTTCTGCTGATCACTCATTTTGTTCCCTTTCTCTTTCCTTCCTTCAGAGACAGAGGGAAATGAGAAGAATAGCAGGGGGATTTCCAAATGGCTCCTTTCTGTGTTATTAATTACTCTTACAAGGCAGGTGATTCTTAACTAATATCAAAGTTGTAAATTGCTACTAACTATCAGCTATTTCTCATTTGTCAGCTCTGATTGATCTGATTAATATTCCACTCTTTAGAATCATTTCAAGCTACACTTATCAATCAACTGTACCCATGATGCAGATGGCAGACTCTCACCCAGGGACAGGAGCCTGCCACTTCATGATACTTTTCAGGACCTTGTTATCTATCCTGAGGCCCATAGTTTTGACTGTGGAGCAGTATGCAAAGGGCACAGGCTAGGGTGCAAGGCTGGAGCTGCCTGGTGCATATGCATGTGCTGTGCTCTACGTGCAATTAGGAAAACTTTATTGAGGGATTTAAGTGTATTGAAAGAAACAACAAAAAAAATGTCTCTTAGGTCTCATGAGGATTCTTTAAATTCCATATTGGAGGCTAGAAAGCAAACTGACTCTTTCAGACTCACCCTTAGTTGGTATGACTGGTGAAGAAAGAGGGGTTGGGGATGGGGGTTGGTATTCAAGACCACAGGAGCTCAAGAATGGAACACTGGTGAGACTCCTTTTGGAAAGAAGTTATATTTCCCCCAAATCCTATTGCATCCCACTGTAGTATCCAGAATGCATTTTTTTTTTTGCAGCTATCAATATCTGCTGCTTCAATACCTCTGGACTTTTAATCTTAATTATATTATTAAGTGAAGTAGCGTTCTGTCAGGGCATTGAACATGATTTATGACGTCTGCCTATTAAAGGATCGATTGTGAATATCGCTACTATCATCTATCAATATTCTCAAGCCTAGGGTATTTCTCACACAGGGTTATTTGTGGTAGCAGAATGACAGACTGCAGGAAAAGACTATTTCTTCTTCTCAGAGCTGGCTTTCCAGGTGCCGCAGGGAGAGAGAGGTGTGGAATGCCAGCAGCTTCCCCCAATTCTTACAGCATCTTACTACCTAGAGAGAATGTAAAGATTTTCCCCCCACTCCTTAATGCTAAAGCTCCCTGGGGGCTAGTAGAAGAACAGAAGACAAGAACTGTTTTTTAGGGAAAGAAGTAACGCCTGCAGGTCGATATGGGGGGGGGGGCGAACATTTCCTAGCTGCCAGGTGATTTGCTATGAGACATGTAGGGGGAAAAAACCAGCAGCCCTTTATAGGAAGACGGATGGCTGGGTGCCGGGGGCAGATTTTATTTTTCTGAAACAGATGCCTGGCCCTGCCTATGCCCGCGGACTCGGAGGTGTTCAATTTAGGGAATCAATAAAAGTTCTGTGCTCCTTAACGCTCCTGCTTCCACTGCTCCTTCTGCCTCTGCAAAGGTGGAGGCGGTGCGAAAGAGTCAGTGTCTGGGCCTGCCAGAGCCAGCCAGCTCAGGTCTATTGTCTCCAGACGGCACCGCGCCTGGTGTTTTCCACACTCACACTCAGGGAGCATGCCACCAGCACCGGGTTACCATCTAGTCTGGGCCCTCAGCTTTAGGGGGATGGGAGAGTAGCATAAAACTCTCTCTTGTGTCCTTCTGTGGCTGGAGACTAGAGAAGCCCAACCAATGGAGTGGGGCCTGTAAAGACCTGTGTGGCAAGGGGCAGCCTGGATAGTGCCTTGTGTCTTGTCCTAGCTCCTTGTCTCTGGGCCCTTGCTTGGGCATGGACCAAGAGGTGAACACTGGAGGCCCCTCTCCGGAGGGTCATGCTCTCCCTGGTCCTCAGTCAAGGTAAGCTCACCTAGCTTGAAGCAGCTCAGGATGTGGACCTGGCCTTTGGGTGACTAGCAGTTGCCACCTGCCCACACGTGCCCACCGTGGCCCTCACCAGTCTTCCCTCTCAGGATTCCAGCACGAAGAAGAAACAAAGATACATCTCTGCGAGGCCAAAGGCTTGGAGCCACAGAAGCCACACTTGTCAGCAAGGAATTGGGATTACAGGTGGACATCCCTTGGGTCTGGATCTTCTTCGAAGCCTCGCAACACCCTGCTCTCCTGTGTTGGGCAGTATGTCAGGCACAGGAATCTTGACCCCTAGTCATGTATCCTCACCTATCTGGCAGCCTTGCTTCAAGGGTTTTTTTTTTTTTTTTTTTTTTTTTTTTTGGCCAGGACCATTTATTGTCACATCTAGAAACTACCCTGTGTAAGGGCAGTGATGGCCACATACTCTCTCAATGAAAGTAGCTGTCCTTCATTCCCAAATTAAACACATCTACATTTCTTTGTAAGCAGCCTCCACTCACATGCATTCATTACAGACCAGACATCATCCAGGGAGGTCTTCAGGCCTGTCTTCAATCTGTCTTGGGGGAAGAGGGGGCATCAGCTGCCCCTGGTCCTTCAGTCCTAGACTCACAAACTCCAAATTAGACATTCTGGAAGGAAGGTGGAGGCATTCAGACTCTTTCCCAGGATGTGGGGGCAGACTTGGGCCACCATAGTGGAGAGCCCAGGAGCCTGAAGCAAGGCTCAGCAGGTCCCCAGTGTGCCCCAGGGAAGGAGAGTTTTAGTTAAATAAGAACTGTTGGGGGGAATGGGGCAATGGAATGTCTCTTCAAAGGAGAAGTGGGGTGGAAATGCCACTCTTGTAGAGTTCCTGTGTAAGAAGAACCAGAAACTAGCTTCCAGTCTAGCCTCCATCATCCAAAGGACCAGTAGCAAAGAACATGAGAGAGAAGGATGGTCATCAGGGAATAATAGAGACTGAGACCTTAGAAACATTGGAACGAACTTTTTTCTTGCCTGTCCCTTAGGTAAGCTTGCAGTGGGCCCTACTGGAGAAAGAATTATGGGAAATAGAAAACGTAGGCACAACGTCTATGTTACCAGATTTTAATTATAGTTCGACCTCAACAAATACAGCTCTGTCTTACCTTTCTTTTTATTGTCACATAAATAATGCCATTATTATTTCAAACGACCTTTCAGCCCATGCCGCTGCTGGGGCAGCTGCAGGAGCCACATCCAGGAGGACGGTCACCATCTACATTATGGCTCAAACTTAACCCGGCTCACACGCTCCTCCCCTCCCCTCTTCCCTCTTTCTTACTTTTTGCCCAGTTAATGGATATTCTTGGGTCTAGGTTCCTTTAAAAAATCACAAATTTTGTTGATACAGGCGATCTTTGCCCTATTGATCTTTAACCATTTTGTGGAGCAAAGAACTCAGGCTTAGGGCTGGTCGTGCACGTCACAGCCTGCGTTGTAACTTAATCGCTAAAACCTTGCCCTAATTTTCAGGTAATAGATCTGGAGTCAGGCAGTCAGGAAGAAACCAGTGGCCCAAGGAGCAGGCTTTAGATGGGTCGAAAATCAACGGGTTGGAAGAAGGATGGGATTTGTATTTGCCCCTATACTCTCACATGACCACGAGTCTCCTGTCCAGATCTTTAAGGACTTCGGCCTTAGGCGTTAACTCTCTAGAGCGTGCAGGCTGTAGTTCTCTTTGCTCAGTCTCTTTGGACTACCTACCGCGCGCCTAGGCTGCCCTTCCCTGTAATGAGGCACGCTACACACCAGGCTTTTCCCAGCCCCCGGGAGGAGGCGCTGGTGGCCGGGTCGCCTCTCATTCCTCAAAGCCAGAGTGCAGGAGCCCCCATTCACAAAGCCCCTCTTGCAAAGGGGGCACACACACACACTCACACCGCCCCACACGCACTGCTTGGAGGGCAGTTTGATCTTGTCTCATTGGCGTCTCCGGCCTGAAAAGAAAATCATTTGGGTAAACAGCCAAGCTTCCAGGCTTAACGCCCCGCTCCTGCCTCCGCCCCTCTGTCCCCTCCCGCCTCCCCCACTCCCCTTCAACCCCACC
Organism: Onychomys torridus; assembly: GCF_903995425.1. NCBI lineage: Eukaryota > Metazoa > Chordata > Mammalia > Rodentia > Cricetidae > Onychomys > Onychomys torridus. The sequence continues at coordinate 50,763,066 of NC_050443.1, read as the reverse complement.
CGCCACCCACACTCGGCTCCGCTGCCGGGCCTCCAGCGAGCTCCGCGCGTCCGGGAGCCAAGGGCTCCCTGGTTCAAAGGGACGCAGCCCAGGGGATGCCCTCCTCGTGTGTCCCGGGGTGCAGAAGCAGACTGCAGGGCGGTGGGACCAGCCTGGGCCACGGTAGGACCCTCAAAATCTCATGCACCTCTAAATAGCTGTCCCTAAGGGAGGGCATAGGGGATTTCTGAGGCCGGTGGGACATTTCGCCAAGATCTAGCACAAGCTAAGCAGGCAACGGCTGGCTGCTGCACCTGCGAGCTGTTCCATAGCCTGGATGGGTCATCCTGGCTCCCACCCCTTCATCATAACCGTTTGTCCATTTGTGTGCCCTAAAAGGGGAGCGGGCCTTGAGTTTCCATGGCCGCCTCGCGTTGCATAGACCCCTGGGTTAACGATGACCAGGCCCCCACAGCCTTCAAAAGGCTCGAGTATTAGAGTAGCCTTGAATCTAGTATTAAGCGATTTCTAATGTTTGATCCTTCCCAAAGGAGAGCTCTTCACATAACTGTAAACATAACTGTTATTAATATGGCAAAAGGTGGGTGCTTAAAAGGATACTGGGTTCTCTCTAGCTCACACGTTTAAACAGAGAGAACCTTGAAATCTGCAATACTGATGAGATTATGGGACCTGATTCGTCCCCACCCGGTTCTTTAATGAAAAACCTCCCTCTTTTGCGTAGTTCTCTCTCTACCCCCCCCCTCCCAGTCGCAGGCTCACTCAAATCCAGGAGTCATTAACAACACCCTCTGGCTGCATGTTTTGCGTCTTGGTGAAACATTGTGGCATAGTTGTAACACTAACTGGTGCACCGCATCTTGCGGTAAGAAGGGTAATAGCAAGAAAATAATTTTTCACCCTCAGGTTTTATATTCTCTCTCTCTCTCTCTCTCTCTCTCTCTCTCTCTCTCTCTTTCTCTCCCCCCCCGTATGTGTGTGTGTGTGTGTGTGTGTGTGTGTGTGTGTGTGTGTGTGTGTGTGTGTGTGCTGTCTCAGAAAGGAACAGAAAGAAATGGAGAGCACAGGAGAGGAAAGAAAGTAAAAGTTTCCAATTTAGAACCTCCTCCAAATTGGAGGCCTGTGGTTTGACGAGTCTTCTTCTCTGTGACTTCCTCCCTTCTAGTTGTGTCTCTCCTCCTCATTGTCACCCCTCAGGGGATGCTAGGGCCCTCTCTGGAATTGTCACTCAGCTCCCAGAATCTGTCAGCAGCCATCTTCTCCACAACTAAGCATTCTCACCTCAAAGCCTGGAACTCCCAAGAACCTGGCCACCCCCTCTGCAGCTGGCCCCTTGAGGGACACTCCTTAAGTCTTGCTAGGAATCTGAGACCTCTCTCTACTATGGTCTCTCAGGAACCTGTTTGAACCTCGTGGAAAAGGGACAAGCCGGCCAGAAAACTAAACTGGCTATTTTCCTGGCTCAGCCCTGTAATTTCTGAGCAGGAGCCCTGAGAGCCTTCTAATCTGCCATGTGGAGCAGGGAGGCAGAGCCCTTACTCACTCCATCTCCTGCCTGGCTGCCCAGGGACCACCCTACCAACTCCGAGAAGTGAAAAGTTTCATAAGAGGCTCTCCAAGTTTGATTTGCTCAGGCAGAAGAAAAAAAAAAAAATACAGGGGCTTAGATACCACCACCTCCTCCTTCCTCACAATCTTCCTCCACCCACTGTCCCCAGGATAACGATCATTTTACCCATCTAATCTGTTGAACACTCTAAACACACACACACACACACACACACACACACACACACAGAGAGAGAGAGAGAGAGAGAGAGAGAGAGAGAGAGAGAGAGAGAGAGAGACTTAGAGAGGGGTTGAACCTATAGTAAAAACTGTTAGGTGGAAGTTCCATGTCCTTTTCAAAACAAATGAACCACACAGCTCTTCACTGGGCCATAAGCAAGTCACTCCACATTCAAAACTATGTTCACAGTGGAAAAGTACATTGTTTCTTATCACACTTGGCTCTGGGTTGAAAAGAAAATGAAACCAAGACTCACCATACCGTATCAGTGAGTTAATTTTCTTTATATTTTATAGTCTAGTTCAGTGGATATATTTAAGGGTGGATAAACACCCTGACTGACCAACTGGCTGAAAAGGAGACAAACAGCCAGTTGCACGTTGGAAGAAAATAATGTTGTGTAATTCATAATTTCTGGCAGTTGCTACTTTCACTGGTTGAAAGGTGGGCATGCTGAGGACTGTATTTGGTGACTTTTTTTTTTTTTTTTTTGTAAGGTTGAAAATGGAGAGGAACCAGGCTCCAATGGGGCAGCCATTGGCCTGGCAAAGCCTCTCTGATACCCCACGGGTCAGAATGAATGGATTTCTGGGGAAATCATAATTGGGAGGTTATAACTTCATAGGCACCCGCTTCATAGGAGACATTTGCATTGGCCACAGCTGAACGACTCTAAACACACCGCAGCCCGAACTGGTGGCCTCCTAACAACATGTCTCATTCATTTTATCTTTTCTCTGAAAGCAGCTTTACAGCTTAGGTGACTACCCTTGTTTAGTGAAATTATGCTTCTGTGTTTTTCTTCCATTGTGCAGTTACTTTGAGCTATGTGGGTCACAGATGATTGGGGGGGGGCAGTGGGGAAGGAGGCCTAAGCATTGCGGCTTCTTTAGAGATGTTAATAAAGGAAAAAAGAGTGGATGAAAATCAAGTTAGGCTGCCGGAGAATGGAAGTCTTGGCCGCGTGATTCCAGTTTCCGAAGCGAGGTGGCGCTCCAGGGCACTGCACAGCGCCCGGGTTTCCGCAGCCGAGCGTTCACTCTGGAAAGCCGCAGTCCCCGAGCGAAGTAAACGCAGAGTTCCTAAACCTTCGATGCAGAGTCCAAGGGTGCTCAGACCCTCCTAGGCCTAGTGGCCTACAAGGGTGAGAGAAGACCCGAGGTCACTACTCGGGGCAAGGTGGTGGCAACAAGGTGGGCAACCTCGCCAAGGCCGGGGCATGCTCTGTGTTGAGTCTTTCCTGGAATCTGCAAAGTTCCAACTCTTGGTGGGACTCCAGCAGGTCGGGGATGCTGCAGAGGGACCTCGGTCGAAGAAGTCATCCTCCCCAACTGCTGCTGGTTCCCTAAAACTCAACCCCTTCTACCCTGCTTTAGCTACTTCTTTGGCCTCAGACTCACACTCCCATCCCCCCCACCCACTCCACCTCACCCCCATCAAAAGAAGAAGAAAGGCGAAGGTAGAGGAGGAGAGGAATATGAAGAAGAAAGGGGGGAATCTGATGCACCCCATTTTGTCTCCCAAACTAGCTCTACCCTCCGGTTTTCCTTATTCTATTTATTGCCATTTTCTTCCCTTCTCTCTCTCTCTTTTTGTTTTGTTTTTGTGTTTGTACATGTTCTTTCCCTCCCTTCTTCTTTTGTTATTTTTTGCACCTTCATTGGTGAGAGAGAAAGAGAGAGCGAGAGAGCGAGAGAGAGAGAAAGAGAGAGAGAGAGAGAGAGAGAGAGAGAGAGAAAGAGAGAGAGAGAGAGAGTCTGACCACCGAATAAATGGCAGCAAAATTGAAGAAACGATTTCGATTTATTGCATGGATTTCAATCCATGACTTTTTGTTTCCACATCGCTCTTGCATTTCCCGGGGCTCAGGCTCATAAGCTCCAAGTTAAAGGGAGAGGAAATGTTCCTTACTCACCTTGCCCCCTTTGGAAACTATGATAGAAATATTAATGGTGGTATTCTCTCGGAGCAGCATTTCTAGATTAAGGGAGTGTCACCGTGGTTTTGCTGCAGGGCTTGGAGGACCAACACTCATGCAGCAGAATTTATCCTCTTGGTCTGAGGCCCTCTTTTCTGCTTCTAGTTCTACTGGGTCCCCTGACTCATGAGGCACCCCTTCTTCCTTGCCCTTCAAGTATGTAAGTAGCCTTCAGGGCTGCCAAAAAACTTTCACCTTACCTGGTAGCAAGCTTCTTCTAGTCCCCATCTCATCCCTTTTCCTTGAAGTTTTAAAGTAGAAGTGGTGGGATTTTTAAACCGAGTTTAGAAGTCTACAGAAACTCAGAGGGTCGGGTCATTAGGAATGTGAACGGATGACCAAGAATTATAAACATGATCTGAAAGTCTCTTCCAATTCATTTCTTCGAGTATTTATTTGTGCTAAGTGATGAAAGGTGACAGTTGTGATATGGACAGCTTTTAAAAATAATGAAGTCAGATGAGCCTTTAACCTGCCGATTGCTATAAATCAACTTTGAAAAAGACAAATGGGGAATGTTATTTGGGTACCTAACCCCCAGCATTTGCTGTGCCGCAAATTGGCCTGTCAGCAACCCGGATCAGTGAGGCTTTGGTGTGGAGAATGGCAATGGAGTGTGTGTGTGTGTGTGTGTGTGTGTGTGTGTGTGTGTGTGTGTGTGTGTTGGGGGGTGGGTGTCAAGCACCACAAAGATCCAAAGGGGGACATGTTGGTCAGCTTGTGTCCCCACTTGTACGAGCATACCAGTGGTGGATTTGGGGCTACTGTAATGTGTCCAGGCCTGGCAGATGACAGGTCTTAGGACAGTGGTTAATTCAGAGAGGCCAACACTCAAGGGACAGAATGTCACTTTATAAGGGAGAGCTCCCATCCAGCTCCACTGTCTGTCAGGGTTTGGAAGACTCCCTCTGGAAATGGTGGTTGTCTTTTTTGTGTGTTTGGTTTTTTATTTTTTATTTTTCCTGCTTTCTCTATGTCTCTCTGTGTCTGTTTCTTATCTATCTATCTCTACCTATCTATCTTCTCTATCTCTCTGTAAGTGTGTGTGTGTGTAACTAAATTTTATCGACCTCAGAGGGGACACAGTGTTCTCTATGACACTGGCTGATCTTCACAAGAAAAGGAGGGAGGGCGGTATGGGCATACAGGTAGGAGATGACTGGTGTCTGCAGGTTTGAGGGGATCGGTGAAGGTTCCCGATTACAACTTCTGAAAAAGGCACAACGATGTGGTGTTTCAACTTAAAGTTTACGGGAGCCCTTAGAGACATCAGTTTCCCACAACTTCCATATCAGCCACAGCAAGGGGTGTTGGGTTGAGAGAGAAAGGAGCTCAAGGGATGGGGACTGTCTTCGCGCCACGGACTTCTACCCTATCCCCTATCCACGCCTCCCTCCTGTGCTGCCCTGGTTCCTAGTTCTGCCCTGAGTATGAGAAGCTGCCCCAGCTTCCAGCCTCTGGGTCTGCTTGTCTTTTTCCCCTCCAAACGCTTCGGAGAGCACACATATTCTCTCTCTTTTCCCTCCGGTTCATCTTGGAGAAAGAGCAAAAAGGTGCCTGAGTGCCAGCAACAGGTCCATGCTTAGATTCCTCTCTGTCCTTCCCATCCCTTTCCTTTCTACCCTCATTACTGGGGTCCACAGAGAAAGAGGAGAACTACGTGCCCCCTTTCTCCTGGGTCGCCCGCAACATCCCTGAAAGACTGAGCTGTGCCTTCGGATAAACGCCTGGCTAAGTGGATCTAGTAATGGCCTTTCTCCGGGCACTCGCTTGGACCGAAGAGAGGATCTCATTGGAGGAGGGCACTTAAAAGAAACAGCTAGAAAGTGGAAAGTATCACACCTTTCAGAAGGATCCAGACAGACAACCGAGCTTTTGAGTCTGTCCCTCTGCGGGCACCAATATCCCTTTCCTGCCTGGAGATTTGATGTGATCTTCCTGCAAGCGACTCCAGAGCCTTCAGATCTGATGTCCCCTCACTGGGGATAACGGACCGAGGTTCAACCCAGGCTCGGAAGGCTCTGGCTTTATCTGCTTTTAGCCCACCCTTCAGGGCAGTTAGAGTTGGAACCCAGCGACCCTAACACTTGCAAGGGGCTGTCACTGGGCCGCAGTCTGCGTCTTCCTCCCAGGAGCCTAGCCATCCCTGTGCCCTAAGCCAAGGTAGCCAGTGGAAGGGGAGGATCCTGGACCAGGCAGGTTCCAAGCAGCGAAACTGCAACTTCCATTTTTTCCCCCGGCAGGGAGGAGGGAAATTCGTCGGAGGAGGTCGGTGGAGACTCCTCCTCCGCTCCGCCCGGAGGCAGCCAGAGCTCCGCTAGCGGTGCGTCTCCGCCCGCCCGAGCGTTTCCATAAATCAGGCCGCTGGCAGGCTGCTAATTAGCTCCGGCCGAAAAGAATGAGAGTTCTGTAGCACACGGTGGGTTGGGAGTGGGGGCTCAGTAGGTGGGAGATCAGAATTCCCCAGGATTAACCGTGAGACTCCTTGGGGGCATCTCAGCGTCCCTTGCCCGAGCCACCTCTGATCACCTCCTGCTTGCAAAGGCCTGCTAGCCTGGGCCTCCAGATCCCGCGCCTCCCGCACCGCGCGCACCTCTGCGTTCGACCTGGCCCGCCCACCCACGCCGAGGCCCCCTCTCCCACTCGCTGAGCAAGCCTGGCGTTAATTAACTCCCCCTTCACCCTGTGCAGTATCGGAAGACTTTCAAAACTCATCCCCAAGTGTTTCCTTCTCAAGCCTGAAGGCTGCATTTGGAACAACCAGCAGAAAAAGAGGGGGGCTGGATCTGGGGGAAGGGTCGGTTACGTCGGGATTCGAGATAACAAGACTTCCCCAGCGATTGTGTGGGTTGAAGGATGGGCTGCTGTAACCCTATCCCTCCTCCCCCCAGTGACAAGGCGAGACGGTCAGGCAAGATTAAAAATAACATTAAAGTTGGATTATTGATTTCCATGTAAATTGCCAGCCGCGAGAGCTACTTCTGTTTATTTTCTCTTTTCCTCCCCCACGCTTCTCTCAGACCTCTGGGCTCTGCGCCCCTCGGAGCCATTCCCACCCTCCTCGGGGAAGAGACTCCGAGGATGACATCACCAAGGAGAAAGGCAGCCTCCCCGCCCCCGGCCCCAGGACCCCTGAGCGGAGATTGACAGGTGTCTCTGGCAAGGACAATGCCTTCCAGGTGTCAAACGTCCCAGCCCCACCCCTCCCAACCCGCCCTCTTTGCTACCCGTCCTAACAGCTCCGCTCTTCTTTCCAGGAGTCTCGTTCATACCCCACCCCCTAATGCGTTGCTCTTTGCTTCTGGGCACTGGGCTTCAGGTCCCGAGACTCGGGCAGGGAGTCCGAGGGACCCGGGTGGCATTGGTGGCGTTTGTGCTTGCGGCGAGGCCGCTCTGAGCTGCCAAAGGCTCGGGTGAGGTTCCAGCCAGTGGCAAGGCCCAGAGCCGGTTTGGAGAGAACAAGCGAGCATTTAAAGGAGCCAGAGCAGTCTCTGGACTTCCCTATCTTCACTCTCTGTTCTCTACCGCGCACCCGTGTACACACACACACACACACACACACACACACACACACACACACACTATAACAGACGTGAAGATAATCCCGCCATCTGGCAAATCTCAAATTTGGCGACCAAGCTAGGAAAGCAACAACGACATTTCATCACGAAACTGGGTGCCTGGTCCTGCCCCACTCCCCAGAGCTGGGGAAAGGGCTCTGGGCTCTGTCCCCACTAGCTTGATCCCTGCCGCGTCTCTACCCTGACTCGGTAAATCTTGGGAGCTTTCTCCCGCTCTGAGCAACTACTTAGGGATTCAGACGAGGGGAGATGTAGTGAGGAGTCTTCCACCCCAGTACCCCATCAATGAACTAAAACCCCAATTCAGCTTTATTATGTATAACCGAACGTAATTCATAGCTAGGCGGCCTGTCGGTGGCGATTTAAATAATTTGGTGATAAGGATCACACTTATTAGATTTCTTCAAAGACATTGAGGGTTTCTGTCTTTTTCTTTTCCATCTTTTTCTTTTCTTTTCTTTTCTTCTCTTCTCTTCTCTTTTCTTTTAGGGAGGGCATTTGTGCTAAATTGCCCAGTGCTGGTGTGATAACTGTCAAAAGTTTGACATCAAAGGGGCTAATATTATTCAGTTACCAGAGAAGCCGTCTGTCTAAATAAGAATATCTTAATTACAGCATCACAACGGTAGAAAAAGGATCGAAACTGAAAGGGGAGAGGTAGTCAACCTCTTCTTTGGATGCACTATCTATACTAGATGGATGCACGTACTCAATCAGGACTAGTTTGATTTCCTTTCCTCCCCCATCACGCCTCTGAACTTTATAACTATATGTAAACACGGCGTCACCGAGGACACAATCTTCTTGGGCTCTTATTAGAAGAAATCCCCATCCTCTCCCGTTCTAGATTAGGCAGTGGCGTCCGCTCCAGCAATGGAGGGACTAAGGTTTCGTGGACAATAATGTGGCAATTGTTGATGGTTTGTGACCCATAAAATGTGGAGGTGACTGTTCTGGCTTTGGTATGTAATTATGCAAAACACTTTCCATAAAGACTTGCCATTCGATCTAATGGCAGTTCCTCTGGTCTATTTCAAAAAGGGAGGGCCTATGTACAGAGAGAGGAAAGTAACATTTGTTTTAACACAGGTTTTATGGGTGTGTGTGGTGTGGGGGGAGATCAATACAAACACGTCCTGTCTCTGCCCAAAGTATTTTTTTTCAGTCAAATTAAAATAATTACGAGGGGTTTAATAAGTTAATCATAGCAACACGGCATCCAAACACGTAGAAGGGGTGTCAGCCCACCTTCTCTGGACCTGGGGCAGCTTCATCTTGGTAATTCATCCCTAGGGTCTGTACCAGTGCGGTTTCACCTCCATTTCGTCTCCACTCATTCACCAGGGTGACCTGTTGGTCTCTAAAACTCCTGCCAGAGGCTGAGTCTAGGACAAAGGTGGCCAGTGTCTCTACCCCAATGCCTTGTGGGTGGAATATTTATTTGGGAGAGGGCATTTAAATACAGCAGTTCTATCTCAGGAAATATACCCATCTTCTTTCCCCTCCAGTACCCTCTAGCCCCAAAGAATAGCAGGGCAGGGGTGAATGCCCAGGGCAGGAGGCACGGATTTGGACAGAAATTTTAAACTCAACACACTCAGGGAGGCATTGGCACCAAGATGGGCATGCTTGGAACAAGGAAGATTTTTCCCAGCACTTCCTAGCCACCTGAGGTTTTGTTTTAAATAATAATAAAAGGAATCTAAAAAGGCCACGAGGAAAATAAAGTGGAACGAAATGGAGGTCCACAGCCAGCGCTGACTGTTGGTTAAAAAACAAGCTTGCTTTTTCTTTTTCTTTTTCTTTTTTTTTTTTTTTCTCCTGGTGTGGAGGTGGCCCCCACCGTGCTTGGAGATGTAGCTCCCTTCCCAGGGCTAGATGTCAGGCTGTGTGTCCTGGCTGACCGCAGCACTGTGATGTGTTATGAATAAGGCAGGCACAGGAGACAGAAGATTTTTTTTTTAAGGGGAAAATGATGATTAAAAAAGAGAATCATCTAAATATCAAAGTGACACATGGGGAGACCTGGAAAAATATTTAAGCTAATGAAAAGCAAATAAAGAGTCTGGCACTTAGGCTGAGAAATTAAATATTATGTTTAAGATGGTGCTTTTGTGCGGGCTTGGAGATTTCCGATTCATGTTCACATAATAAACACTCAGGTTTGTCATCTGGAGGTGCAAATCTGAAAGATATTCCAACAAATGAAGTGCTGGCAGCCAGAGGAATAAAGAGATCGGTGCCTGTCAGGGGTCAGGCAGCCTGAGATTGCTTCTAGAGATCTTTTGAAAATTTCACAGGATTGGAGGCTTAGGGGCTTCGCTGCGCTCGCATTTCAAACTCAGATCAGTGGGATCACAATCAAAAATAGAGGTCTGGAAAATTTTGATGCAAAGATGGCCATGGCTGTGGGGTTGGTTTCTCTCACTGGTCTCCCCCTCCCTCCCTCCCCCCTCTCTCTCTGCCTCTCTCTCTCTCTCTCTTTTTTTTTCCCTAGACAGATATCCTGACATGACTGTGATCCTGTGGATGACAGAGTCGTCAGAAAAGAAAGACAGAACTGCATCCTGGTCTCAGAACTTTCTTTTAGTCCAAAGAATTTAGGTTCTTATTTCCAATGAGAGAGAGAGAGAGAGCTCATAGGAACTTTGGTTTTCATAATTGATGACTAACTCCTAAATGCTCAGGCTTGTTTCTCTTCTCTTCACACTGGGATGATTTCTTATTCAGTTTTACACTCTAACATCCACGTTGATACCAGACAGTTTATCAACATTGTCAACTCCATACATAGTCATATCTATGAGCATTATTGCATGAAAATACACTTAAACACAGGTACACACACACACACACACACACCTTCAATCCCTAAAAAATGGGTCTGGCTGTCTCATTTTTTTTTTCAGGGAGTAAATGCTCGCTTGAATTTTACCCCCTCTCCCCAAGCTATCCTCTCTTCCTGGTTCAGATAAATCAATTGTCCCCGTGATTGGTCCACCAGAGGGAAAACTATAAAAGAATCTGATGAGACGATTTATGTGAGAATAGAATAATCTAAGAAACTCTGAAATGAGAAGCAAAAGGGCTGGGTAGACAGTCTGGAGAGCAGAGAGACATTGCTTTGGGAACAAAAACAAAAGCAAAGAAGAAAAAAAAAGAGAGAGAGAGAGAGAACCAGAGGGAAAAAAGAATCATATATGATCCGGCAAACTTTAGGGGCAGAAAAAGGAACTGATTCAACATTGCTTCAACTGTTTGAACTTTGTCTGGCTGTATCGGGGAAACAAACGGGTATTTTTGAAAATGGTTTGAATTAGAATTGTCTTCTCAACCCTCAAACCAAGACTATCAGAAGTGAGATTTCTGAGTGTGCCCTTACAGAGCATATATTAAGTGTTGAGAAGTATGTAAGGGAATACCCAGATAATAAAGGTCTCTTGCTTTTTAAACTACAAACTCAAGCCATTAATAATGTAAATGTTTTCTAGGTGAGCAAAAAAGGAAAAGTGGATGATTGTTCTGATCGGGTTCCTAGGTTCACTTTTAAGATTTGAATCTCATGGGGTGTAGAGGCTAAACTATACGGGTGACTGACCTGCTGGTCAGGCCCTGTGTGCTAAGCAGAAGGGAACTCGGTTCCTGGCCGCAATCCACATCCAGTGCCCACCAAGGGCACTCAAGCTGCCCATTTGAGCCACGGAACTTCCTGTTCTGGAAAATTTGAAGGTAGAGGTTGTATATCTGTGGGAACTGCTGTTACCCGTACTCAGGTCATCAAATCCTCAGTAGAGGGATTGAGAGAGGCTCGCGAACATTAGTAAAACACTTGAACAGAGACGCTAAGAAATCGGGGAGGTGTGTAGTGCTGAGGAGGGCCACCTATAGGTCTCCCAGCCCCCACCCCCCCGCTGGGAAGGATGGAGGCATCCAACTAGGCTTTGAAAGGATTTTTGCGCCCTGAATTTGAAGGGACTTCTGGAGTCCTGGTTGAGTGCTGGAGAGAGAAAATGAGCATGCAGAATGAAGAAATGGAGAGAGCAGAAAAGGGGGCTTTCTGACCCCCTCCTGGACTGTGTCGCCTCCTGGCTAGGGAAGAGACTGAGTTCCAGACGGAATTTGCATAGGTTTCTGCAGCCGCAAGCCGGCCCAGAGCCCCCATAGGTCTTCTGAAACAGGCCAGAGAGAGTCCATGAGGAATGAGGGGGTATTCTGCAGTGTTTTGAGCTGGCCCGACTCTCCTTAAAGACAAAAACAAAAACTCTCCTCAATAACAAAACACCTTAATGCAGAGATCTGGTAAGCTACCTTTTGTTTACCAAACAGGACTGCTCTCATAAGGGCTATAGGAATGAGACCCTTGCAACTTGGACCTTGTCAAGGACTGGCTAGGATGTCCCTTTGGCAACTTCTTAATCAAGCTCTCCGGGGGCAAAGACACTCGAAGGAAGCAACCCCGGATCACCGGTGACCTCTCATGATAGTTAACAAATCTTGTTTTAACCACCACACCAGCTCAGGGTAACCCTGTCCCACTGCTTCAGTCTTTCTTTTAAAAAATGTTGAATAAACAAACAACAACCAAACAAACGACAGCTTAGAGAAGGGTAGTAACCAATGTAGGTCAGAAGCTTCTCTGAGCTCAGAATGAAACACTGTAGCTAGTTTTTAAAGCAAACAAAGCGGAAAGTAACCCAAAGGCGCCTCTCCTGGTGCGCAGACCTGGGCTCCCTGGTTGCCTTGGGGGTAGGACGAGGCGGAGCAAAGATCGGCACTCCAGGACCACGCGGGACTCAAACTCTCAGGCTTGGCCTAGGCATTGCTCTGCCCTGTGGCTCCGAATCAAGAGACCCTAAGCGCGTCCTGCTCACCCTCTCAGAAAGCGAGCTGCCAGAGAAAGGCACAGCTCACAGCAGGATCCGAGATGGCTTGTGTGGAGAACTAAGTAAAGGGCGCCCAGCCGCGGCCTGGCCTCACCCAAACCGATGCCCTCCCAAAAGGCAAACACTAAAATCCTGGGCGGGCTGTTTGTTGGTTGAGAAGAGAATATCTCCAAACCACTGAAGCTCCGTCATGCCTCACTCAGGAAAGGTTATGCCACCGCAGGCAGTGGATTGTCCCGCCGCCGAATGGGGGACAACATGCTAGGACCCCTGAGTGATCATCTTGGCATTCCTAAAACGTTATTTTAAAACAAACTATATATATATTCAAATATATATATATTCAAAAACTCCAGGCAACGCCTTTCTTCTTGTTCATTTATTATTTATTTGTTTATTTATTTATTCATTCATTCATTTACTTATTTTTAGGTGGGTGGGTAGGTGGGTGGGTGGGTGGGTATGGCACCTACTAAAGAAAATCTTCCAAGCTATCTTCATTTCAACTTCAAAGGAAAGAACGCTAATTTTACCTTTTATTCAAAAGCTTGCTGCAGCTGACAGGAGCGAGTCTCCCCACACAGCACCCTCCCTCATCCTGCTTCGTTTTTCTGTTGATACTAGGTACATGGAGGTTTCTTAAAATTTAGCACGAGAGAGCCTTGACTCTTGCAAGGGTCCAGTGTGTCTGTGATCTGCAGTGAATCTAGATTTGGAAATATAGCAGGAGCCAACCCGACCCTTCCTTAGCCGCCTGCAGACCATGCTGGCTGGGCAGAGGACACCATTTCCGCATAGGAGGCTCCATCATTTAAGTCCACACAAACCGTCAGGTGAGTGAGTTCAGAGCAGCTTTGCCCCAGGCAACTTTGCACCAGAGCAGACTGAATGTTCTTTTGCCCCTGGGAGGCAAGGAAGAAAATGGGGGGAAACTTTCGGAGAGCTTTCTGATTCCACGTCCAGTTTTGAGGACTTGGTGCTAATATCTTAGCGCGCTTTGTCCAGATAGACTAAGCGCTTTGGGGTTAGTTAACCTATGGCCTAGCTGTGTTTGCAATCGAGTGGGGAAAAAAAAGACAGAACCGGAGGAATCAAGAGAAGGCTTTGGGGGTGGGTGGCTGTCTAGCTGGATTCAGTCGCAGTTAGTTACCGACTTCCCAGCTGTGCGGACGATGCGCGCCATTTACTGTAATTGAATTGCTGTTATAACACCTTTCAGGGGACAGCAATGCCTTTCAAAAAAAAAAAAAAAAAAAAAAAAAAGTTATGTTTGCGGCCTGAGGCTGCCTGAGCACCTGCCTGAGTCTCAGGCCACACTCCAGGAGAGCTGCCCCCACAGGGCTGGGGCACCTCTTAGCAGACCCAGTATGGAAAACCCAGAAGCTGGTTCCAGGAGAAATCATGCTGAGCAAGAGTGTCCCTGCTCTTGCTGATACTCCAGGAACTCTCGGGGTGGGGGTGGGGGGAAGATCCCTCTTGAACTAGGGTCCAAAGCAGAACTACAGACGTGGCAGATGAGAGATGTGGGACGACAGACAGGGAGAGAAATTATTTTGGCGGGAGTTCCACATCGCCTAGGCATTTGCCTTTGCCTTCACTTCTCCGTTTAATTTGAACCCGGGAGCTATCTGCCTCAGAGCGCCACACCAGTCCTGCCCTTTCTGTCTGGTGGCCTCGGGCAAATAAGGGTGGCTGCCACAAGGTTAGGGGCCAGAGACACCCCTCCCCATCACCTCCTAGAGTTAAATTGTTTGCTCCATCCAGTACCCTCCACCGTTTCCCCCCTCTGGATCCACCTTCCAGACTCCACTTGCCAGAGTGACTATCTTGATTCTCAACCTCAGCGTGCCCCTCCTCCCGCCCGCCCCTGTCCTTCCTCGCCCTTCACAGTCTTCCTCATATTTGTCTTCTCTGGTTGTCCTCTGATGGGGAGGACCAATCCTTTTCTGGACCACCTCTCACTCTTCATGCCTTGCCTCACCCTCTGCAGTGTAGAGTTTTCTGCGTACAAAACACATCTTAGCCCCCCCCCCCCCTTTGACCTACAATCAAAGTCCTCCAGCCTTGGGGTGGCCTTTGGCTCGCTGGCCTCAGAGCTGCAGGTACATCTGTCCACCTTATTGCCTCATCAGGATTCTTAGGGACAATTTTAGTAGGCTCCAAGGAAAAGGAAACAAGTGGGCCCTGGGAGCTCTTCCTGGGAGAGTGTTCAAGGTGTGGTTGGGCCAATCAAAGGAGCTGGTAGGGTACAAACCGTTTTAATCATCTTCAGTCTTACCCCTACACAAACTTTCCAGCTCAGGTGCTGGACTTCAAGTACCTGGTTAGGTATGGGGGAAGGGCCTCTCTGTCTTGAAAGTATTCAGGGGGCAAGATTGGAACTGCTACAGGGGAGAAGTATGAGAATCATGGCAGATTTGGACTCCTTTCCACAGGCCAGTGTGTGGATCTCCATTTGACCTCTCTTTGCTGGGAGCCCTTCAGTTGTCTTCTCCAGAAAGTACAGGTCCATTGCTCTTGAAGTCATCCCACAGGGTGAGGGTGTACCTCTTGGAGAGCATTGATGTGCTATGCAACACCCAGTGTCTCCTCCTACCCATGCAGGGGCAATCTTTCTTTGTATCTTCCTGTGTGTTCTGGAGGTGGGGTGAGCTAGCTGTCCCCACCACTTCTGACTCCAGAGGAGAAGAACTGGATAAGACGGAGATGGAAATGTCTGGAAGGCCTGCAAGACTGGGCTGCTAGGGCTCTGGTGTTGAGCTCACCTGGGAGCTGTGGCTAAGGGTGAATTTTGATGAGAAACCACTGGGAAACAACACACGACCTCCTTTCTGCAGGGAGTCCATAAATATTTGATTTGCACTTCCTCAGCATCCTCAAGACCTGGGAGGTCTGCAAATGCCTTTCTGGGTTTCCTTGCAAGTGCAGGGAGACACTCAAGGGAGAAAGGGCTCCAGAGCACCTCAAGGACCCAGGCAAAGTACTCTCAGCAGGCCTCAATAAGTCAGGCAGCTCCCAGAAACCCGTTGAAGGAACAGCAGCCAAGCTAGAGAGGTTTGGCCACCTGCTCTGGTTTCACTGCACTGGTCTGTGTCTGCCCCTGCCACTGATCCTGAGAGAACCCATATCCTTGAAGTTTTGACATTCACATCTCCAGACTTGGCTGCAGCCGTTTTCACAGTATTATTTCCCGGTGCAACCTTCATGATAAAAGCCATTGCCCCAAACTGCAAAGAGTCCATTGGGAAGACATACAAGAAAACAGGAAGGAGGAGATCTACACAGAGTTCTGAGCCCCATATCACTAAGCACCTTTCCTCTGTCCGCTCCTCCCTCTTCTCCTTGTCCTGCCCTTCTCTTCCTCTCCCCCCTACCCACCCCTTTTCGTTTTGTGTGAGATAGGGTTGAAGGTAGCCCAGGCTGACTTCAAACTTACTGTGTGACTGATGGTAACCTTGAATTTCTGACCTCCTTTGCCTCTACCTCTTGAGGCCTGGGATTACATGCATGCACCACTAAGCCTGATTCTACGTGGTGCACTGGTTTAGAGGGGACTCAAACCCAAGACTTTGCAGTTGCTAGGCAAGCACTCTGTCACTTGAGTTACCACCACAGCCCCACATGATTTTTTTTCTCCAACCCTCAGTACTAGGAATTGAACTCAGGTCTTCACGAATGCAAGTCCAGCACTCTACCATTACCCTGCATCTCCAGGCCAAATGCATTATTTATTCAAAGCCCCACAACACCCACAAGTCTTAAGTTGCCTCTCTCTCTTCTTTCTCTTTCTCCCTATCTCTATTATCATTGCTGCTAGGAAAACAACCACAGGAAGGCAAACAATCTGTTATCAAGCTAAACCATCTAGGATGAAGTTGATCCCAGGTACAGCCATGTTGACCTTGCCAGCAGCCTACTTTAGTCTCACGCTGGTTCAAGAGAGAATTCGGTCCTCCTAGATGCTATGGGATGTGTCTCTCTGGGGACAGAGTCATACCCATATCTAGAGATACATTCTATGCTGCAGGGAGCCTAGCAAGGTCTTTGGTATCTTGACTGCTCAACTGTGAAGTAGTAGACAGATAGGCAATGAGACCCTTCCATGGCACAGCCTATTGTTCCCAGGGCTGGGCCACTACGACCCCATTCTTTTTCATATGTTAGAGATGAACTAGGGGTTGTAATATTTTGCAAGAAGTCGAGGATAACAGTTCCTTTGTGAGAGCACATCAGATGAACTTTAACATTTGTAAGAGAGTGGGGGCAGGGAAGAAAAACTGTGATATGAGCAACTATGTAGTGTGTTACTCATGGCCAGTTAATACAAGCTGCAAGACAGTAAAGCAAAGTGATCCACAATACCAGAACATGTGGTATACCGTACCATGTGCCCAGTGATGATGGTCATAATGCTGAAGGAAATACAAAGAGAATAATAATTGTCCTAGCTATCACATCCTGCATGGGACCACATGTGTGTTCTTCGAGTGGGCCACGGAACTGTCCATTTATGTTACCAGTTCCTGTCTGCTGATGGAGGAACAAGTAGTAGAGTGCTTCTTCCCATATCTTGCTCTTAATCTACCTCCATTATCTACCCATAGTAGTTTCAGGAGGGCCAAAATTGCAAGCAAGTAGACAGTTTGAGGTTGATTTCAGCTATATCTTACAATCTTTGTGGTCAAGACCATAAACATCTTTTGTTGGCTTTTCTCTGAAGAACCTTTTGGGTGTATGAGGAAAAAATATGTTGTGATTTCATTTAGTGCTCTTTTTAATTTATCTTTTTCAGAAGCATGTGACACAGTGAATTATGTTATTTCCATATAGTATATATAGAAAGAGAAGTTCAGAAGGGTAAAGTGACATTCTCAAAGTCAACGGGAGAGGCAAGGGTTGTACCAAAGTCATGTGAAGGTTCTGTTGGTAAAATAAGTAATACAAAAATTTGCCATTTTTATTAAGTCTAGTAAATGCCTACTTGCAACAACAATTTTTTTTGTTTTTGTTTTTGTTCTATAATTCCATCTTCATAGTTTCTTGCCTCTTTTGAGAAATGAAAATACCTTTTTCATCTTAGGTATAATCCCACCTGCACAGGCCTTCATAAACATTTAGGAGGTTTTTGGTTTTGTTTCTTTTTGTATTATGATCTGATTTGGATCATTTTTTCCTCTGCAAGAAGAATCTTTGCTTGTTCCTCATGAGTAGGATGCTATTGCAGAGATAGTCTTTGCTTGAGAAAGGATTCTTGGGGAACAAGATGTACATGAATGCCAAAAAAATAAAAATAAAATGCTAGGCAGCCAATACCTTGTCCACTGGAGAGTGAGCCCCAAGCTGGTTTTACATTCTGAGGTATTAACCAAAATTTCAAACCTTGGTTCAACAAATTGGGACAATTCCAGCCTCCTCTAATTGACCTGCTTGGCTGATCAATGATGGCACCGGAAGCAAACTGAACGGAGATGTTCAACCAAACATGAGGGATAAGCTAGACAAAGAAGGTGAGTGATTCAGAATCAAATTTGGATCCCCCACAACACTAGTACATCATTTACCTTAAGATTTTGTTTATAAGGCTATTGTGAAAGAAAACTCAGTGTATCCAGTTATACAAAATGAAATAACATTGAAAGCTTTAAGTTGTAGGAAAGAGCCACCCCTGTGTGTATTACTCATTCACTGAATGGTGAGTCAAGGTCAGGATGCCTCAGGAAACTATTAAAGGCCAAGTTTACCGGTACTTCAAGTCTACCCTGAATTTGGACACTGGGAAGGGATGTAAAATGTGACTGAGGCTGAGAGAGTGAGAGTCTAGTAGCAGAGAAAGAGTGATTATCTTACTGCTTTTCACAAAAACATGCTCACTTATACTTTTATGTATTTATTGAATAGGTAAGAGATGTCCATCATGATGCAAGAAAGAGAAGCAAGAAAACACGCATTCTGATGCCTAATGTCAAGAGCTTTAGAAACTTGAAAGAGAAGTTCCTTTTGCCAGGGACAACTATCTGTAGGAAGAAAGCTACATGGTAGAGGTGGTTTTGAGTTGGGACTCAGAAGTTGTGAGTGGAAGGGACAGACCAAAGACAAGGATTCCAGAGAGAGTCCTGCTGCTGGGAAGCACAGAGGAAAGGCAGGAGCCAGCCATGTTCTGTTTCCTCTGGGGGATGATCAAAATCATTGTTCCTGAGATCACTGGAATTTGTGTAAAGAAACTACAACTTTCCACACAGTTCTAAATCACAGTGCGTCTTCTTCTCTTCTCTTTGTCATTTATGTGTGTGGGAGAATTAAAATGGTAGCCTAGAAGCTGAGGTTTCTATTTGAGTCAAATTTAGATAGAATCAATTCCGCTCTCTGTGTCCTGGGCATTGATATGTGGGATTAAGGCAGGGAGAACACACCAAACTAGACACAGCTGTAGAAGAAGCAGAGGAGGTTCATACAGGAGGGACGGTATCCCAAAACAACACTGCCAGAACGTATTGCTAACTTTGTACAGGTGCCAACAACGTTGGTACCTTTGGCTTCCTCTTCAGAGCCTGTGCCTCCACCAGAACAGATAAAAAACACACTGTTTTGGTTAGTTCTCAATGAGTCTCTCCCTCAGGGCTGGAAGCTCCTTGGAGGCTGGGAGTCTGGCTGATTTCACTTATGTTCCCGGCTGCTGGCATTGGGCCAGGCTCATAATTAAAGCTCAGTATATTCTGAATGAATGAACGAATGATGCATGTTGAAGAAGATAGATTTTTAATTTATGTAATGATGGTGGGAGCATTTGAATATCTTTTTATGTTTGTCATTTGGGATGTCTAATTATGATTGCATAAAACAGTCATTGTCAAATGGTTTATTATTTATGGTAGGGCCAGCCTGGTGGAATGGAAGAGTATGGGTGTAGATATTGAACTGTGCACTCAGCCTTGACCTTGGATACTCACTTTCCAGAAACTCAAGTGTAAAAAACACTGTTCAAGAGGCTTCCAATCAATGCTTTCTTATTTGTTGCTTGATGTTAGTGCCCAGCCATGGTCCTCCCACTGGTCTTTCTATAACTCAGAGCCACTGTAAAAATCTCACAGAACCTGACCTTTGCGTGCTTATCTATCACTTCATGTGTAGCAACTCTGAAGGTACTCTCTTAATTGACCTAAAGAGTGAGAATGAAGATGACATCATTTTTTTTTTCTTGCCAGATAGCTTCCTTATAACTTTGAATGACCTAGAAAATGCAGTAACCTGGACTCTTAAGAGCTAATATCTTAACGGCTAGTGTCTTGGGCAGAGGGCAAGATCCACACAGGAGAAGATTCATGTACCTAGGAGGTTTTAATGCCTTTCTTTTATAACACTGTGCTGTGTTAACATTTTTCCAACACAGACATCAATTAGAGCTCAGAAACAAGCATGGAGAAAAGCATTCAATTAAAGCAAAACATGATCAGCTCCCTCCGAATTCTACCTTATGTTTTAGCTACTCTACTGGCTGGCTGGCTTGGAGTAATTTCAAATTCCCACTGGCTTAGTGGCAAGTCATCTTTTTATTCTTCTCTAGACTCATTCCTCCTTTTAAAATTCTTTATACCGTCCTGTTTTTCATATGCATTATCTTTTAAGAATTAAATTGCAAAGAGCTTCGTGAGTGAAGAACACATTTTTCGATAGTATGCCTTCTGGTGTTCACAGCTCTAGGGGAACAGTTGAAATTTTCAATAAAGAAGTTTCTGGCTTTTGTTTGCTTTGAGTCGAAAAGGCTGTGTTAGCCCTAATAATCATCTCTCTTGCCTGTATCTGGATATTTGGACAATTGAGGGAATATATAAATACCTAGCCACTATCACGTGACTCAACAGGCAAAATTGTGAGACTTAACAAGCTCTCCTGCAACAGAATCAAACTTTGTCTGTTAACATCATACTGTGGGTCTACGCAGCCTGTTGCAAGAGATTCAGGTGGAAGTAGATGACACAGAAACCCATTCAGCAAATCATGTTCAATTCTCTTGAATTCTGGCTGCTCTGTCCAGGCTATCTAACATAAGCTGGCTTTACTTTTATGATTCTGATATGAACTTCCTGTATCTTAACTGTCCTCCAAAGTCCCTCAATATGATGGACGAATCCTGTTGCAATAGTAGAACTTCTAAGAGATGAGATTTAGCAGACCCTCCCCCAAGGGAGGATTCCCCCAAGGGGAATGCTGGCCTCAATCTTTCTCCCGGGGAACTTCCTTCCAAGCCTTGGGATATGTTCTGCCAATAAGTTTCCACCCTGGTGTACTACCTTTCACTGATAGACCAGAACCTTCAAAATTTGTGAACCCAATTAGCCTTTTCTGTTTATAAGTTGATTATCTCAGGTATTTTTTATAGTCACACAAAGATGGTAAGCACAGTAGCTAATACATTTTTTTTCCTGCCAGCTTGGAGAAATCTGCTCTCACACAAATGCCTACTACTAGGAATAAAAATATTTTTTCTCCACAAATTTGTCTATTTGGTATTCTCAGTGCAAAGAGTCCTCATAAACAGCAGGGAAGGAAGATCCATAACTTTGTTACTGAATAATTACAAATAATATTCTTCAATCTTTGATTATATTTATTGGATACAAAAAAATCAGGGAGGAAATTTAAAAAATGCATTAATCATTGAGTATAAACTATAAATACCTAAGTGTTTGGGATTTTCTGTTCAAATAATGGAGTCCAGTTCCTATTTCACAAGCATAGTTTTGACCTTGTACATATAGATCCAATCTGGTTTTCTTCCAAAGACAAAACAACGAAGTAGCTGGCACTAATTCTATCTCTTGCTGAGAAAGGCAAAGCTGAGAACAAATAGTTAATATTTACCTGTCAGAAAGCAAGCATTGCAGGGCACTGAGCTATTATCTTGGTATAAATCTGAAATTGAAAAAAAATACAGAAATAGAGTGAGTTATAGAGAGAAGATTTTCTCGTATTTACTCTGTCTGGGGGAGATAAATAGTACATCCCTGAACTAGTCTATGTAGAGAAGGGTTGTGTACGAAGGGATAATTGTGAAAAGAAATGACATTATCAATTTATAAATTCTAAAGTTAAAAATGATTTTCATTTAAAAAATCTAAGATGTAAGGCAATTTCCTTATTTGAATAGTTTGGCTGTTCAAGCAGTCTTGACTTGCTCAAGACCGCCTTTAACAATCTTCCGTGGTAGTCAATGAAAAAAATTCCTCCGATGTTGCCAATTTAGTGAGCATAAATTACTGGGAACCTTATATGGAATAAATTATGTTCTTAAGCCTTCTCAGATGCGTAGCCAGTAGAGATTTTAAAGCAAGAGAACGAAATGCAAAATCTAGCTGGAAGGGGCATTGGTGGCATTTGAAGCCCTCTCTGGATTTGTTTCCTCTCCACCCTGTGAGGGGATTACAGGGCCACATTCCAAACCAAGGCTTCCTTAGCCACATGCAGCTCTTCAGAAACCTGCATGGGGTTTTCTTCTTAGATTTAAATAGGGTAACAAGGAATATCGCAGTGTTGGTGTGGCAGTGGCAGTGGCAGTGAGGGGAGACAGAAGAAGAGCAGGCCAGTCACAGAGAGGACAAAAAGAGATGGTGTCACTGGCTCCCAGTGAACTGTTACCTGACCCCTATGCCGTTGCTGAGAAGCACAAACCAGCACCCCTTTCTGTAAAACCATCCTAGGTGCAAGTCCCAAGTTCTTCTGCATGCAAGGGGAGTTTAACTGATTTGTGGCTTTCCACGTTGCTGATGATGAAGTGGTACTTCGGCTGCTGAACTTGATTTCAATTTGGAGATGAGACACTATATCCTCTAAAGTTACAGATGGAATTTCTGTTTCAGAATTCATTATAGAAGGCAAAGGACAATGGTGAAGAATTTGAATATACTAGACAAGTCAGCAGATCAAAATATAGTCAGACCACTAAAATTTAAATAAATTGGGGAATTAAAATTCATTGGGAAGTATATTTTTATGGAAGTTCCTAGGTTCTCTAATGATCTTAAGTTTCTGTGGGCTGGTGAGATGGCTCAGTGGGTAAGGCATTTGCTTGGTAAGCTGAGTTCAGTCCCTGGGACCCACATAGTAGAAGAAAAGAACCAACTTCCATTAATTGTCTTCTGATTTACATAGGTGCTCTGACATACTGTCTAAGACTGTATGTCATCTTAATTTTTCCTATCATCTTTGAGCCACTGAAGTACTCATACCTACTAGAATTCTGCACATATGCAGCATGCCAACATATGAATAGAAAATATCATCTCACAGGAAAGATCATGAGCCTCTTCAAGAGGGACTGATGTTTTCCACTTTCTTCTAGAAGGACTGAGAGAGGTCAGATTTACCATTGGCCCAAGTCTAACTATTTCTCATCCCATGCCAAACACATAACACTATATATTGTCTATTGACAGAAAACCAAGTTTGAAAACAACACACGCTGATTATAATTTGTAAAAACGTGGAATATGAATGAAGAAAATGTTAACATTTTGTCTTTTTATTCAACCTCTTTTATGGTTTTAAAGTTGTTTCCATTGTTTCTCTGATAGGCCACCCCATAAGTGGTGACATCTAGTTTCTGGGAGTGGCATTGCCCTACTCTGAAGACTGGGTAGTAAAAGGTCAGCTGTGGCCTCTAGCTAGGATTCTCTCTGCACGTCTCTGTCTCTATGTGTCTCTCTTTCTTTCATCACTGATGTGGGGAATGTCTTAAATGAAGATCGAAGTGGAGAGCAACTTGAGTGTCATCTGTGGCTAGTGAGGAACAAGGGCCCGATGGCTGTGAGAGAGAACTTTGAGGCCTATCCTACATTTAAGTCTCAAAATCATGCCAGCTCTACCCACCAGCTTGGTGACAGCCTCCTGAGAGATTTTTAAATAGAAACCACTCAGGGAAATTGACTTTACATTTTTGACCTTTAGAGACGATGAGGGAATAAAATGTCTGTTGTTTGAACTTACTGTGTCTTTGGTTAATTTGTAGCAGGAACGGGTAACTAGTAAACCCTTAGGAAGGAACCAATACGGTGCCTGGTACTGATTACAAATGGCACTTACAAAACATTGGTTGAATGTATGAATTAAGACGCATCAGCGCAAAGTTTGATTTACATCCTTCCATAATGTTCTGTTTTGATAGCTGCTTTTAAAGTAGATTCACAAACGAGTTTTCTGGGGGCAGGATGTCTTTAATTATGAAAAGTTAAGTCAGTTGACACATATTTATTGTTGCCTCTATTTGTCAATGAATCAGTCTCCTCAGCTATGAAATATTTGTGAGCCTAATTGAGCATCTGCCGTGCTTTTGTGAAGGGATATTTATGAGTCTCTCACTTAAGGTCTCAGACTACAGAGGTTAAAACCCAGATGTTGCATTCAGTAAAGATAGCTGACCAAGGAACGTGGAGAAAATGTTACTTTTAGAGCTGACATGCCCAAGATAGTCCTAGGAATGAAACACTAAAAATATCCATGGCATATCACAGCACAAGATTGTTCTCATGCACAGTACATATTCTGATCCACGTACCAGCTCAGGGACTGAAGTGAAGGAGGTTCAGCCTTCAGTCACTTGGACCATTTCATGTTACCAATGTTCTCTATGGTCCTAGCAAGGGAAAAACCGCACTGGAGGGTCTCTCTTAGGTAATGACACATGAGCATGTCCTGTTGACTCAGACTGCTACCTGGTCAATCATAAACTTAAATGGCCTATGACAGAGTCTAGCTGTGCACCCAGAAAGGTAGGGGAGCTGCATGTCTATGAGCGTCAGAGATGGCCACTATGTTCCACATTGTGTCATGTAATCAGCATTGGGCAGATAAGAAAACTGAGGCCTACAATAAACTGGAACACAGTGTCTGAAGTAAACCCGAGGTAGAATCTGGGCCTTCTGCTATAAAGTATTACTTCTATTGTTCATTTGAGTTGGGAGGAGTCTCGCTATGTAATATCAGCTGGCCTGGAACTCACGATATAAGCTATGGTCACCATCATGCCTCCCAAGTACATTATAGGATTACCAGAGGGCATTATCATGCCTATCTTCTGAGTATCCCTCTTAGTGGGACATTTTTTTTTGTTGTTGTTTTTACATTCTCAAAAAATGTTAATTTTTGTTGTTAGTTGTTAATTTACTTCTTAGTGTGTACAAGTGTGTTTGCCTGGACCGGTGTGTGCAGAAGCCAAAGGTCCATGTCCGGTATCTATCTCTATCATTCTTCATCTTATTTTTGAGGCAAGGTCTCTCACTGAACCCAGAGCTCACTCACCACTTGGCTGAGACTGGCTGGCTAGTAAGTTCTCAGCATCTCCCTGTCTCTGCCCCACAGCTTGACACCAAGCTCAGTTTTTATATGGGTGGCAATCTAACCAGAGGTCTTCATGCTCATGCAGCAAGCACTCTACCGTCTTCCCAGTCTTTCTATATTCTTATATTTTTGGTTGTGAGCCTAGCCTTTAACAGCTGAACCATCTCTCCAGCCCATATATTCTTAGGTTAATAAGAATATAATCCATGTGAATATCTCAAAGGTGTTAATTGAGGCTCAACTAATCTCTCCAGTGTTTGTATTCTCTTGGAAACATAGTAAACATTTTGATCTCCTTTGTTGATTAGATGTAGCTAACAATAATACTCAAAACTAGTCATTAGAAGAGTTCCTATCATACCTTGTGTGCCCTATGGTGACATCTATCACTGATTATCAACATGACCAAGTAGAGATGGAATAGGGAACAACTCTTAAGAATTTGTTATTTCTACTTCCCACTCACAGGAAGCCACTGGGGTCCCAACAGATGATGCAGATGTTACATGCAGCATTTCTACAACTGGAAAAACTCTTTAGATTAGCAAGACTAATTTCAGTTGGAGGAAATGGAACCTCCTTAGGGACTGGTACAAAAAGGGAGAGAGAGAGAGAGAGAGAGAGAGAGAGAGAGAGAGAGAGAGAGAGAGAGAACCTATTAGCTATGTGATACAAAGGACCAGGGGAAGGGCTGATTGGGCAACTGATGCCACTAGGAAATTCCCTTCTTGGTCACCTGTCTCTGCTATGCTTATGTACTGCCAAATAGCTTCTCTTTAGTTGTCAGTGGAGATGTCTACCAGTATCCCACACATTCTGCCTTCCTTGTAGCTGGAAGGTTTCTCTGGTCCTGCCCAGCCCTGAGGTCCTGTAGCCACTTACAATTATTTAGAGGCTTAATATTATTTACAAAAGTTTGCTAGCTCTTTCATCTTAAATTAGCCAATTTCTGTTAAATTATGTTTTGGGGTTACTGGTCTTTGGCATCTTGCTTCTCCTTTGGTGGTGGCTGGCATCTCTTCTATGAAGCAGGAACCTGAAGGGCCATCTTGCCTTATTATATATATATATATATATATATATATATATATATATATATATATATATATATAAAGTGAGATGCAGATAAAGTCACAGAACATGTGATGATACATAGATTAATAGTTATGGGTTGAGTTAAACTATAAGAACTAACTCGCAAAGAGGCCTGCCATAGGCCATCCTGTTTGTAATTAATATAAGCCTCTGAGAGATTATTTTATAAGCAGCTGCAGGATCATGGGGCTGGGGAGGACCGGGGGCTGGGCGGGACCAGAGAAACCTTCCAGCTACACTTCCTTGTTTAATATCTTCCTCAATAGCTGCTTCAGACAGTCTACTGTTTACATCTATGGATCTTGATTGCATCATATGCCCAGACTTGGAAAACAACAACAACAACAACTATCATTTTGACTGGTTTGGTTTAGGTCACCTGCCAACAGCTAGAGACAGTAGAATCAACTCCTTTTAAGCCTTAAGGATTGAGAATAGGGAAAGGGGGGAAAGGCTTAAGGGAAAATCAAGGTGATAGTATTACAAACATGGGGGGTGGGTGCTGGATAGGGAAAGATTACAGATGCGTTCTAGTACTCAACAATGTGCTTGGCTACAAAACAAAAGCAGGAGAGAAAACAAATTCTTGGAGTTGAGAGCACTCCTTTACGTCATCAGAAGCAGTGAAAGTTCGGATGCTGCAGACATGTAAAAAAATCTGATAACTGACATTTCTTCAAGTTACCTTGTGACACTACATTTTTCTATAGCTTTGAACCTGTAATAGAAATAGGTAAAATCTTTTTGTGCTTCAATTTTAAATAGAAAAATAGATGTATAGTCTATAGCCGATAAAGCATAATTTTGTAATATTGTAAGTGATCAGGCTTTTTTTTTTCTTCTTCTCGGTTATTTGAGACAGAGTTTTTCTGTGTGATAGTCCTGGCTATCCTGGTACTCACTCTGTAGACTAGGCTGGCCTCAAACTCACAGAGTTCTACCTGCTTATGCCTCCTGAGTGCTGGGATTAAAGGCATGTGCCACCATCGCCAATCACGATCAGTCTTTCAAAACAAGCAAACATTCAGCTGCTGGCTCATTCTTTAGATGAAAACATTCTTTCCCTGTTTTCTTATTTGCCTATTTATTTATTTATTTGATTTTGAACTTGTCAAGTAGCTGAGGATGACACTGAACTGTAGATGCTCCAGCCTCTGCCTCTTGAGTGCTAAGATTATAGGTATGTGCCATGATACCTGAAACAATTTTTTAATATCCAGGAAATCTCTGACACTACTTTCTGCCTATTCTTCAAGCAGAAATGATTGTAAGTACAACTAGGTTTGGGAAGGAAACTTTAGCATGTTGTTGCTAATGACCAGAATGTATGGATATGGGACAGCCACGTCCTCCAGAACTTGCCCATTTGTCTCTGTGGACAAAGTTCACCATTTATATCTCTTAATAATACTGGTTTGGAACTAATCTTTGATTGTTATACAAAAGCATTCTATAAATAACAACTAAATTCATACAATTCCACCAAGAGGCTGTTCTTCTAAATAAATCTTTTCAACTGTTGTTTGTATAGCACATTCCTATTTCCCAACTTCTAGTATGTGAGCTATCTCCCTTGAGCAACTTGGAGACTTTGGAAGGGCAGATAATACTATCTTCTCATGTGATAGATGACAGAATAGAGATTTGGAGAGATGAAGTGACGTCCTCAAACTGGTATGAGCAGTAACTCAAGTGGGTCTCTAGGTTCAGATCTCAAATTTTCCTCAAAGCTCATCAGTGTCTGACTTTGGCTGAGGGCAGTATTGGTGAGTAGAAGATAACAAAAAGAGTTTGCTACCAAATTACCAGGGAAGGGTTTGGAGCCAGGCATTGCTTATGCAACCTTGGCCAGGTTTCTTAATCATTAGACCTTAAATTGCTGCTGTGTACTGCTAGAGCATTCCATAACTCATGAGATTCTATCATGGTTAAATGAAATAATGCTGGGCTAGCCCTCACCAGGGGCCCCCGAACAGTGTTCTTGCTTTACATAGGCCACTTATTGCTGTTATTACCATCATGTATCTGGACATGCAGACTCAACTTGCACTGACAACAAGAAATAAAGAGCTGGATCCCAGGTGTGGATTGTACTATGCTTCTGTTTCTGCTAGTAACATCTTTCAAGCTGGGTACCATAGGAGCACAGATCACCTCAAGGTGCTGCTTATTTCATCACCCCATCTTCTAATATTTTACCTCATTCTGACCATCCAGCACAAAGCCAAGTAGATACTAGATGTACTTTCCTGATTATAGGGTCAAGACTATCTTGCTCATTCTGCAAGACAAATAGAAATGCTGCAACTCAATTAACAAAATTTGAACATGTATAAAAACCCACACAAGTTTATTGGAATCTTTCATTATATACTAAACACTCCATGGAAATTGTTTCCCTTGTTTTTGCCTTGTTTTGCACTTTTCCTAATTCAGATTGTAATTTAGATTTTCTCAGTTTTAATTTCCCAAAAGACAGAGACTAGTTATTCCCACATATCTCCAATTTTGGTGCTTTTGTAATGATGGCTTTTAATGTAATGGTCAAGACCTCAGTTTCATGCAGCCAGACTCTGATCCGTAGGAGGTCTTGTGGAGAAAAGCACGTTCCAAGGTAGTAAAAGCCTGTTATGGTGATCTTGGTTGTTTCTTCCATCCATGCAGGACCACTGAACAGTACAGACCTAGAGCTCAATGCAAAAGAAGGCCAGCTTCCTGACACAGGCAGCTTAAAGTCTCCTGCAGATACCAAAAAGACAACCAAAGATGGCCGGTGAAAGTTGGGTGGCTGTTAATGAATTCAGGGGAAGTACCTAACCCAGATTTGGGGAGCTAGTCTTCAAGATGATGATAATTAAGCAGAGGATGATTCTATCCAGTTCAGGGTTAGTGGAGAAAGAAAAGAGGCAATTACCTCAGGTCTAAAGAGGATTCTAGAACAAATGCAGGGAGTGACTTAACTAGGTCATGGAATGGAGTCTTCCATGGCAAACCATTCAGACAGAGATCTAAGAAGTGGTTGGAGTTGGATTATGAGGAAAATATACAATGTAGACATCTAACTCCTATGCTCAAATCCATACAAGCTGGTGTCCCTTTACTCACCTTGTCTCTCTCGAACAGCCAGGCTTTCTGGAGACTGAAGACAAATCACAATGATGAGGACTTATTATGCGTCAGGCACGGTGGCAGATGCCTTGTAGTTATTTAAGCTTACAATGGTCCTATGATGTAGGGAGAGATGGTTCTGCTCATGTTAACGATGAATGGATGGATGCTGGGTGAGTAAACTGACTGATGTCCTCCATCACTGCTCCCCAGGAAAACCAAGCTAGTGAAAGCCAGAGCTAGAACTTGATCATGATGCTCTGGCTCCAGATTGCCCTCTCTATAAAGGTCTTTAGCAGGCAGGAATCTATTGGTGCTGGAATAGCCTCTAGAACTTTCTACATAGTGCTATGTCGAACATAAAAACTCTCACAGTAGCATTAAGACATCTGACTATATTAGGGTCAGGAGAAGGCTCAGGGGGTAAAGTACTCACTGGGTGAGCATGAAAACTTTAGTTTTGATCTTCAGAACACACATAAAAGCTGGGTGCGATAGTGTATGTCTGTAAACCCAGTGCTAAGCAGTGGGACAGGTGGATTTCAGGGGTTCACTAAAAAACGAGTTGAGCAGAAATGTTGGCTGCCAAAGTCAGTGACAGAACCCAAATAAGGTGGAGAGCTACCCAACGAAGGTGCCTGATACTGATCTTTGGCTTGTAGACATGCCTTCCAGAACAAGCATATCAGCACACAAAAGTACACACCACACACACACACACACACACACACATACACACCACACCACACCACACCACACACACACACATTCACCACACACACATACCACAAACACACACATGTATACCACATACACACACCATATACACATATACCACACACACCACACAAACACACACACAGAAACACACAACACAGACACATCCCACATACACATACCACACACAAACCACACACACATACAACACACACACACACACACACACACACACACACACTTACACATCTATCAGTATCAACTTCTTTCTAGTGGGGACAATGTTTAAATAAGGCTTACAGAGTAAGAATTTATTTCTTTGGGTTTTGAGACAGACTCTTGTTGTAGACTGGCTCATCTGGTACTTGACAATGTAGCTTCAAACTTGTGGCAATCCTCCTGCCTCATCCTTCTGAGTGATGAGATTACAGATATGTGCCATACACCCAGAGGAAAAAAAAATGTTCTTAAGCTCCAAATTTTACTATTATGAGTCCACACCGTTTGCTCCAAGGCGCTTTGAGACACCTTCTTTTTTCTCATTGACTTTCTCCTTAGCATCCATAATAAAACTGGACATGCCATTGTCTCTTAGAGGCAGCAACACTTCCTGATTCTCAAGAGCTGAACATTTTGCCTTTTCAGAGCTATTATGCTTTTGAGACTTACTCAAAGACTAGATTTTACCATGACTTCTTTGGGACTTTATTTTACCGTACCGTAATTTTTAGAGCAATGTCTCTTTTCTCTGTATACTGTGCACAGTGTTTTTCTCCAAATGGAAATGCAGACATTGCTTGTGCCTCATGTGTCTTGCTCTCTCAGAAGTTCATTGGGAGCATGCCTAAGGCGCTGTACTGCCTCTCACTCATCTGTAACGGTAGGCAGCAGAGCTCTGAAAATGAGTCCCATTTTCAAGAAAGGGAAAAGAGAGAGAGATAAACAGGTGGGAGAAGATAACAGCTTTTTAAAAAAGGCTGTATCCAAACCTTGATAACTTTATTGAAGGACCTTCTTGCTGACATTCAACATGACAACCTCAAAATTAACATTGCCTTACTAATGACATCTGTATTGCACTTGCAGCTTTTCAGCCAGACTCTACTCTCCCTCAGGAGAGAAATGTCATACATATCAACTGTTTTCATATTTGTTAGGTGTACTTCAAGAATGCTGGCCAGAGAATCAGATTTGAGAAATGCAAATCAGGGCTTGGGATGTGGCTCAGTGGGAGAGGGCTTGTCTTGGACGCACAAGACCCGGAGTTCAATCCTGAACTCCAACACGGCATGGTAAAACATGAAACACAACAAAATACCACCTCTTATCTATATTACCAGGGGATGTTTATGCCACAAAAATGATTTTAGGAAGAAAGTTAATTCCTAGAATTGATTTTTTTGGTAATTTTTTTTTGTTTCTGTCAATTAATATTTGGAATCTTGGATCCAGTCATTTGGTATGTCCACTGTTCTTCTTGGATTTGCAAGCATGGATCAACAGTCTTTAATTATCCTGATCAAGTATGGGGTACATCCTTTTGCTGACCTACTTATAATCAACTGTGATCTCCTAGAGGCAAATGAATTGATTGACTCTCTCCTCTCCAATTAGCCACCGGAGTGGATCATACATTATCCTGCCCCATCTGAAAAATCCAACTCAGTGATTGATTTTACAGCTGCCCGTGTCTGAAAATTCCTCAGCGCAAATTCCAGCAGGTGAAGAGGTATTTCCTATAACTTGCTTTAAACGTCCTTAGCATTAGTGTCTCCGAGTGGTCTGGTCTCTTATGGGACAACAGAATAAGGATCTGTTGGTTTTATTGCCCAGTACGACACTTTAATGCCTAAGTCAATCTCTCCTACAGTCTCGTCTGGACTTGATCATTCTAACTTTTGAAAACTCCTGTCCTGGTCTGATCTCTGTGCCATTCATGTCCTGGTGCTGTTCTGAAACCAGCCATTCTGAAACCAGTCATCCCTGTACTCTATTCCTTTTTAAATAAAAAAATAATATTTTTTTTGTGTGGCTATCATCGTGGATGTGTGTGCATGATATGTATGTATGGGTTGGGGGACAATGTTATGGAGTGGGTTCTCCCCGTCTACATTTATCTGGGTTCTGGTGATGGAACTCAAGGCATTTTGTTGGCAGAGCAAGCACCTTTGCTCACTGCACTGTCTCCATGGCCCATCCCGAACAGCGCTTCTCCAGGGGAGAATGTGAGAGTGAAGACAACATCCCACATGAACAAGCACTGGTTCCCCCAGAATGCTGTGTGTTATGCTCATCCTTGTCTTTATTCTTTTCATTGAAAACAAAGGAAAATATCTCTTTACAAAAATGAAGAAATTCATTGAATGCAAAGGAAAATTTCTTTGAAAAAAAATTTTTTTTTTTAAATCCACTTCATCCTCAGCCAGGTGTGGTGGTACACACCCTAAATTCTACACTACTGAGACCGAGGCAGGTAGAACCCTGAACTGGAGGCCACCCTGATCTACAGAAAAAGTTCTAAGAGAGCCACAACTACATGGAGAAACCTTGTTTCAAAAAACCAAAACTAAACTGCCTTCATCCTCATGTGCAGTGTGATGTGGTCCATTATAGCATTACATGCCTTAGAATTTCCATGTGTGTGTGTGTGTGTGTGTGTGTGTGTGTGTGTGTGTGTGTGTGTGTGTGGTGTTGGGAACACAAAAGCCAAGGGCTGGGCCATGTCAAGCAAGTGCTCTAATGCTGATCTGGATTTTCAGCATCTCTCAGGAAATGTGTATGGGAAATATACCCAGGGATCTTGGGATTATCTTAGTTTTAATTTCTGCATTCCATGAGGAGAGTAATAAACCTTCTTTTTAATTAAATAGAATGTTTTTCTATCTTATGAAATAGATGCCTCAGGCATCGCTACTAATGAAGGAACACACAAATAAAACTTGCAGTCATCCAAAGACCGCATTTTTCTACAAGTTCTCCAAATAATTCTTTTCTCTCTTTACCCTCAAATGATATAATTTCTACTACTTTTCTTTCATTATTTTACAGTGTTGGTACCAAGATAGACTCATTATTTACTAGAGAAAACTTTTGTAATATTTTAAACCTTAAATAAAAAATTTGTTTTGACAAAACCTATTTCACCATTTATTTGAGATGTATATGAAAGACTCCTTGTTCTTAGTTCTTGTTGAGATGATCAGGCTTGGAAATACCTGGGACTTTGTGGAGTCAGGGTGTAGAAAAACAGCCAATGCACACTTTGCATACAACAAATAAAACCAGAGACATGGGTCAACCTGAGGGTGTACAACTAAGGCAGGGTTGATTTGTCGTTTTGTTAATCTTGGGGTTTCTGTGGAGAAAATGGGAAAGAAAGAGAAGGAAGACACGGTGTTGAGGGGAAAGACAGCTAGGAAATGTCTCTGTAGTCGCTCTTCCTCTTTCCTCCTTTATTTGTTTTCCTTTTCTTCTTTCCTCCACCCTCTCTACCTTCTTTTCTTCTTCCAAGAGAGACGACAGAGAAGATACTACACATACATATTGGGCTAGGCAGCAGGACACATGGACAGGGCAAAGGTGCTTGAAGAGTAGGACCAGGCAGACGAAAAGCAGCTGTGCTTGGTGTTGAACTAGAAAAAAATGGGAGGAACAAAGAAGGTTTCCTGTGAGAAATAATGCAAGGGGTGTGTGGGAATGAGTCAGGGCCACCAGGAGAAGAAAAACAGCAAAAGGAACTCATGCAGAGGAGCTGAAGGAAGTCCAGCAGGTCTGGATGGCAGAGTTGAAGGTAGAGAGTTCTCCAACAAGGAGAACCAGTTTATGCTTCAAGGAAAGAAAAGGAAAAAGCCAGCACTCAGAAAGCTGTGAAGAGCCGAGGTGCTGCTCACCGATAGTGGTGGGGTGTTTGCCCCACTAGCACGAGGGTTGATCCCCAGCACAGGAAATGGGGGCGGGGCCAGGGCAAAGAGAGTATACTTGTTCCTAAATATAATGATTAGTTAGAGTAGAAATCATTAAAAAAAAAACTTTTTTGGCCGGGTGATGGTGGTGCACGTCTTTAATCCCAACACTCAGGAGGCAGAGGCACGTGGAGCTCTCTGAGTTCGAGGCCAGCCTGGGCTATCAAGTGAGTTCTGAGAAACCCTGTCTCAGAGAAAGAACCAAAGAAAACAAAAACCAAAACAACAACAACAACAAAACTTTTTTGAAATAGCTTTAGAATAGACCCTCAAAGGGTGTGTTTAAAATCCAGGAACTAAGCTGGGGATGTGGCTCAGCTGCTAGAGTTCTTCTGAAGTCTGCACAGAACCCTAGGTTCTGTCCCCAGGGCTGCGAGAGACAGGCATGGGAGCACATATCTCTAATGTCAGCACTTGGGAGGTGGACGCTAAAGCTGAAGAATTGAAGGCCATCCTTCGCTACTTAATAAGTTCGAGGTAAGCTTGGACTATGTGGACCTTGTCTCAATAATTAATTAATTAACTCAGGATTATGTGAACTATCTGCATCTGTCTCCTCCTTCCTCAACAAGGACCTATAAATGTGACAAGGCAGCCAATGAGAGCGGGCTGCACCCAGTAGAGGCTGCTGTGCAGTGAACTGGCATGTGAGCCAACCCTACAGGCATGCGAGCTGACCCCACAGGCATTCAGGAATTGCCCGCAGAGGCACCTTCCCTTCAGCTTCAACACTTATCACTTTGAGATCCCACAGAAAACACTTTCCAGATACCCCATGTTTTTAGTACTGGGAGTTGAGCCCAGTGCCTTGTGCATGCTAGGCAAGAGTTCTGCCACAAAGATCGTATCTCTAGTTCTTGGTCTGAACACTGCAGCACAGGCTGGTCTTGAACTGGCACTTCCTCTGCCCTCCACACCCAAAGGCTGTAATCATGTGCCTGTGACACCGTGTCTGGCTCAGACACTTAGCACTTTTAATGTCAGCTCTCAAAAGAAAATCCTTTCTTCCCTTTCTGTTTTCCTTCTTTCTCATTTTTTGGTGGTGGTAGTGGGGTAAGTCAAAAACATACAAATAAAATATTAGGCAATTTGAGATTCCACACCCCACAGAGTCATTCTTTTGACAATAAAAGGGATTTAAAGGTTGAGCTCATATTTCCTCTGCTTGTCTTCCCATTGGCTCAGAATATCAATTTCAAGCTCCTATTGTACTGGAGGTAAAAGCCTCACACTTCTTCCTCCTGTGTGTGTATGTGTGTGTGTGTGTGTGTGTGTTTTCTCACACTGCACACACACACACACACACACACACACACACACACACACACACACACACAGCTGAAAACAAGCCCACAGCAACTGGGTCTCCAGTAGGAAACTTCTATTGAAAAATACATCTGCAGTCAGGCTGAGATGTGTCAGACTGAGGTCTGACTCACTGTCCACAAAGAACACAGTATCAGCCACACCCTCCCAAAGCATTCTAAATCTCGCAGGATCAATTCAACTCCTTACCTTCACACTTTCCTAGGCTTATCTGTTGATGGGATTATCCATGTTGGTTGAACTTTGGTATGGTTTTTTTTTGGGGGGGGGGGGGGGGCTTGGCCTATCAGAGGAATGGTTAGGAGAGACATTGAAACATACATACTGTGTGTATATATTCTCTTACCCTGGCATGATAGCACTGGCCTGTAACCCTAACTCTCAGAAGGTAAGGACTAAAGATTCAAGACCAGACTGGAATATGTAGTGGGACCATTTTGAGTGTGGGGCGGGGGGGGGGGGGGGGGGGGGGGGGGGAGCAGAGGCATTTAGATCCCTGGAGCTCATTGGCCTGATAGCTTAGCCATCTCTTGGTTCAGTGAAATGACCTTGTCTCAAAAAAATATGGGTTGAAGATGACATCTGCCATTGACCCTCAACCTTCACATACAAAAGAACATGTGTGCACACACAACATAAGTATTTGCATAAAACACATAAATTCATTTAAAAAAAATAGAAATAAAGAATGAAAAAGAAAAAGGCATCTATTCTAAAACTTGATAGGGAGAATCAGCGTAAGATCAGTGTTCTTATACAGATTTTCCAGGCTTTTCTTTGAATTTAACCTATTGGTTTTTAACGGTCAATAGCCATTCCACATCTTTTTAATAGCTCAGGAATCCAATCCATAGGTCAGGGAACAGATGACTTGTGCCAAGTTACGAAGTAGTCATAGCTCGGCTACATGCGTACAGTGACAGACACATACTCAGGATGCGGAATGAGAAGTGCTGTATTCCACCTTGTCCCCATGCTTCAGGGAGCTATTAGGCCTAAACTTTTGGAGCAATGTTTTATTCAAGGGAGAATATCATGCTTAGACATCTCAAAGAAGTTTTCAGATAAGCATTTTAAAACTTTTAAACTTGGATTATTATTGTTTTTTTAACTTTTATTGATTCTTTGTGGATTTCATTGGATGCAATCCAATCCTACTTATCTCCTCATTTCCTTACATCTGCTCTTTGCCTTTGTAACCCTTTCCCTGAGTCAAAATCAAAAGAAAAAACCAAGGAGATTTCCTGGATTCTGACAATATTGATTTCAACTTCTTAGTAACTTTTCAGTGTTAGACGAAGGTAGTATGTGGTGTGTATGAAGTCAGAGGGGTTCAGGGAATCAGATGTGCACGTGGGGGGGCAGTGTTTATCTCCTTGGGGACATCCAAGAGAGATGCACTTAAGCACATCTTATGTACACTGTATGTGAGAAGGTGTACGGGCTAGTCAGAGAGCCATGTGGGCTGTTTTCCTGAATGAGAACAGTCTCACCCCTCCTCCCTTTAGGAATTCTAGGATTGAAGTGAGGGTCTAGATGTGGGGAGGAGACCCATGGCAACCAACACCTGTGACATGCTCTCCCAGTATGGCCAGCATCTCTTTTACTCCAAAGATAAAATAATAAGGTAGCATCAGAAACTCTTGTTTGGCTTACCCTCACTGACCTGAGCTTCCAATTCTCCTCCCCCACTAGATGATATCCCAACCTTGCACTCCCTAAACTCACCAAGTGTTGAAGACACATTCACCGTGTCTGAGAGTCTCTGGCATCCACCTTAGAGTAGTCTAGAGTGACTTGGGGTTGAGCAGGTAAGAAGTGGCTTGGTTTCCTAAATACATCACATTAGTGGTGGTCAGGCCACAGTGAACCAGAAGACAGTCCCAGAATCACACCAAGTATCTTGTGTGTGCCAACTGGGCATGCAAGCTTATATAGTCTGGGCACTTCCCAATCAGGTGAGATTTAGATCACTTGACCACATCGTCTTTTCAGGCACACAATGGGCCAGAAAACCTATGCCCGAGTCTTGCTGTTTTGTTCCCAGGGATATGGAAATAATTTCAGGGCGGTTTAGCTAACTGAGGAAATAGACGAAGCAGTTTGATGACTAACCCAGGCCAAAGCTCCTGGGATACTGACCTAGAAGTCATCTTCACTTCTTTCTTTCCTTCCTTCTCTGCCCCACACTGTTTCTCTTCCGCAAGCCCATTCCATCCAAAGGGTAGAACAGGGTCCTTTATCTGAGGACTGCTTCTCAACAGAGGGAAGTTTGCAGCCTCATAGGCCCAGAACTTTCTCATAACAGAGCTCTTGGTGTCTTGGGATGCTAGTCCTCTACCTGAGGCCTCTTAGAGTGCTTGGGGACTGTGGGAGCAGCTAGTTCTCTGTAGCCGGCCCTGCAGGAGTTAAACCCCCAGACAGACAAAAGCGAGGCCACGGCAGCTCCTTTTCTCGGCTGTCAGCAGCAAATAGAACCGCTGCCCTCTGGACTTTAACTCCCGACAGAAAGGGCATTTTATTACAGGCTACGACAAGTTGCAGGGAGACCGCGGAGAACTCAATAAGAGGGAGCGGCGTGAGGAATCAGAAACCCTCGGAATGTTTGGAAGACTGAGCGAAGATGGCTCCAAATGATAGGTGTGAGCAGAACTGGAGGTCTGCTCGGTCGGCTGAGGGCTGGGCGGGGTGGGAGCGGCTGCCACTACCCGCTGCGGAGGAACAGGAAGCATCCTGGGCCTTCGGTGGCCTTGCAGCAGATGCTCAGAGTCCTCTCAGTAGCCAGGGCTGTAACCGATTGCCGCAGAAAAACCTGGCCCTATCCCCTCCCCCAAATTGCAACTTTGTGTGTTTTTCATTCGCAGGCGGGAAATGGACGCTTCGCTCTCCGGAGCTGGTTTCTTCCTGGTCTGCGAGAAGCCGTCTTCGATCAGCCTTTTGCAAACTTCTACTGGACTTTATTCGAGCTATTTTCCCCCCTTCTTCCTCCAAGTTCCCCTCTTCTCACGAAGTTAGCACAAGAGGGGGAAAATGACACCAAGGAAGAGACATTTTCTGCTATTTCTTCTCCGTCTCTCCCCCCCCCCCCGCTCCCCCCCCCCGCCCCCGGGGTCTGGGTTTGCTGCTCAGTAAAGTGGCCTCAGTCTTAGCTGTCCAGGGTCTTAGAGGAACTGATGTCTCAGAGCAGAGAGCCTGTTCTTCTCCCTCCCCCCACCTCCAACAGCTCTGTAGGAGGTTTTAGTAATCTGTCTCCCTCGAAAAACACAGCTATCTGCATAGAAACTGTCCAGACCTGTAGAAGTTGCTCTGCCCTAAAGTGCGCTGTGGAGTGAGGTGTCCCCCACCAGAACATAAGCACCCCAACTGAATGTGGACCTTGTAGGATTCAGGTTGACTTGAGGATGCCAGCTCAGTTGGAGAGTGCTGGAGAAGGCTCAAGGGACTTCTGAGGAATCTTGTAATACAAAGGGTGATACATGTTTATCCCAACTTCATTTTCGGAACCCCTGCTATGGAGGGCAGAGTTGGTAGTTGTCAAAGCTAGCAGTGCCCTCCCCGCTCCAACTCATTTGCTCGAAGGGTCCAGCTCTACCCAAGCCCCAAATTAGAAAAGACTTTTGACACTAATACTCAGGGCACTGTGCGAACGGATAAAAAGAAACTGCCGTCCCCCTTCCCCTTCCTTCAAAAAAGGTTTATACCAGTAAAACGTGAGCAATCTCGTCTAACTCCAAAATCAAGGCAGAGAGAGGAGATACGTTGCAAATTCAAAGCTTATGGCTCACATGTTTCCCTGC
Source organism: Onychomys torridus (assembly GCF_903995425.1). Lineage (NCBI taxonomy): Eukaryota > Metazoa > Chordata > Mammalia > Rodentia > Cricetidae > Onychomys > Onychomys torridus. Next base: position 50,724,500 of record NC_050443.1, on the reverse strand, counting down.
TTCCTGTGTCCTGCTTGATAAAAAAAAAAATAAACAAAACGTAGCTGAGGCTTCTGGGTTCTTGTTTGATTGGAGAAACTGTAAGAATCCAAGGCTTTAAAAGTTTGTGGTTTCAAAGAGATCAGATCTTGGACACATTTTGCCAGGTCACACCTCCCCTGAGCAACAAAACAGTACCTTCTAACTTTGTTTTCTCTACCCCACCCGACTTTTATGTTTTGTTTTCTCCTTCTCAGAACTTCATGTTTTGTCCTTTCTGTCGAAGTGTTTCTGATTTTGATAAATATGAATTATCCGTTCTCTCCCTGGAACTCTGTTACATTCCTCCAACCACTTGTATCAGAGTACAAACAGATCTCCATCTCCAGGGTCTGACAAAAGTCATAGAAAGTTCACTTAGAATTGAGCCTGAAACAATGCCCTGGGTTTCCATTGTGTGCTGAATCACAGCTGCAAAAGTGGATATTAAAATTAAATTGCCACACACACAAAAAAAAAAAACAAACAAAAAAACAAAAAAAAAAACAAAACCGAAGAGGGCAGGGGAAAACACACCACAAAAGAGAACGTTTCCTAACAAGGAAGCTGTAAGATGAATGTAATGGGTGCTGTTTCTTCTGTCATGATCTACCACTAGCAATAACTGGACCATGAAGAGAAAACTCCATTTCTCTTCCCTTGTTTTATTTTGTTAGAAACCCTTCAGAACTAAACAAATGTAGAATGCTTGTTCTTCAAAAGGCAATCTGCTTACTTACTACTGATGGGTGAGGCTTTGTAAAAGTGTGTGTTTCTTCTCATTCAATAAGTAGCATAAGTAATAATTTAAAAACTCAGTCCAAACAAGTTTCTTCCACATTTGGGTTTTGAAATGGCTGGGAGAGGGACATTGTAAACGAAATGACTTCCTTGACATGGTCTGTGTAAATGTGTATCCTTAAATATCTTCAAGGATAATAGTAGGGGCCATAGAGCAATGTGAGCCAGGTTGGGGATGGTGTTCCCCGACCCTGTGTGCATCTGGGAAAAGTAAAGGTGTAGCTCAATCTTCATATTTCTTTTCTCTTTCAACATGGAACCTTGTTTCAATTTATATTCCAGAATAAAACTCGAGTGTGCTTTAAAGTTCTTTGATCTTTCATTTTCTCCACTCTGTCTTTGCACGATGTACCATGTCCTCTCTCTTCCCTGGAAAGGGCTAACTGTTTAAAGAAAGAGGCATACATCTTAGATTTCCCCCAGATCCTTCTAGAAAGAAAAGGAATTGGTGGTGGGGATGGGGTGCGGTGGGGAAATCAAAGACAGTGGAAACTGTCGACAGCTCTGCCTCTGAAACAAGCAGTAACACCATGAAGAAAGGAACTTACAGAAAGTCAAAGTAGGACCCATCATTGTAAGTGAAATGGCTCTGGCTGCGTTGTCTTACTGTGGGAAGAAGATGAGCAGAAGTAGCCATTGGGAATTGTACGATGGAAGCAGGAAAGTGGGGGTGAATTTGTGAATTGAAATCAATGAGAATGGGAAAAGTCCCAGGATCCCCCTTTGCAAACTTTTCAAGCACCTTGCTGAAGTCCTGAAAAAATGGCCAGCTAAGAACACTAGTTGCTCTAGGAAAACTTTAGGCTGTTTCCCTCCCCCGGGTAAAAGAGTTTGGGGACATTTGTTGTTGCAGTTTTCCTGCCTTCTGTCAAGTGGCTGCCCTCACTCTTGTCTATCTTCCTTAGCAAACTTGGAAGAAACGTGGCTTGCGAATTATTAAAAAGGAGCTGGTTGACTTTTAACCCTGGGTGCATTGCTCAGACCCCATTACCTGTGCATTTATCTGGGAATTCGTTACAAGAATTACAGGGTTTGGAAGCCACAAAGAGGAGAGGAGAAAGCAGAGGTAAGAGGCTGTAAAAATACCAGGGAAAGCAGGGTATATATCTTCCATTTCCCACACTCAAATAGAAGAGTAATATGTTTCAGAAAACTAACTGTTCCTTTAAGAAGAGAGTGTGTGTGTGTGTCAATTTCTAGGTTCAAGAGAAAGAGATGAATTCAAAGAAAGTTCAGCCTCTTCACTGTGACTCCCAGTGCCTTCAGATAGAGTTTCTTAGTATCTTAAAACTCCATTTACTTAAACAAATTCTTAACTTTATAAACAAAAACCATATCAAGGGCTCTTCGTATCTTTTTTTTTTTCATTTCAGATACAAAGTATTTCAGAAAGTATACTTTTATTTTCATGCAGTTACAGGCACTTCTCAAATGGTAAGAAACATTGTTTGTGTACTATAAAGCATGGTCCATAGACATTTTGTACCTCAGAGGTTTACAAAACTGTGGAGAATTCAGAAAGTATTTAATTTGCAAAACCGATAAAATGATAAAATCATTTACTTGCAAGTGTTCATTGCCATGAGTCATTGGTCTGGCTCAGGACCTCTGGCTTTTGCTACACCACTGATAATGGGCTCTCCCTGGGGCTCCTCTTGGATATCTTATTGTTATCCTGTGTCTAGAGATCTTGCTGTTTTGGATCTGTAGGTTTGTCTCCTTCACATGCTCCAACAGTTCATAGATTCAGTGGATGTTGGAGTGAGCCAACTCATAGGCCTGATTCTGGGTCTGGGTGGTAGCTGGGGTGGTCAGCCTGCCAGCTTTCCCTCACTGTCACTACCCAGGCAACCTCTCCAGCACTACCTTGGCTAGGCTAGTTCACCCAATGCAGCTTACAGCAAGGATTAGAGACAGTTGTCCTGCTCTCAGGTCCTCAGATTCAGGTCCTCCATACATCATCAGGGCCAGCTCTATTGAAACCGATATTATTTTTACTAAACTGTGACACTATATAATTTTAATGAGCTCAGGCTCTGGATAAAATGAACATTCTTTTATGTATGTTTTAAGAAGCTAATCTGGGCTGGTGAGATGGCTCATTGGGTAAAGGCATGCGCCATATTTTGGTGACTTGAGTTTGAACCCCAGAACTCGCAAGATAGGACCATTAACACCATCAAGTTTTTCTCTTACCCAACAGGAGTACCCCAGCTCTCACTGTCCTCCCTTCCCAACAAATAGATGTAAAAAGAAGGAGATGACATTCTATGCTGAAGGGCTGTTTTATTTGCAACAGGACAGCAAATTTAAATCTGTAGCTGTGTTTGGGGCCTATCCTTGTATAGGTCATGTGATTATTGGCCAGGGACATCCCATTTACCCACATACTGACACATTCTCCAGAACTCCTCATGGGGTCTCCTATGGAGAGTTCCTCAACACAGAATTAAATGGATGCTCCATTGTAGTTGGTGACATCAGAGGATGCAGAAATACCCAGTTCCAGCATCTGTGCCTGGACTTCGCTCTGGACCTCTTTTATGCCTATTTTCTGTTTTAGGATAGCAGAATATTCCATAATGGGACTAGTCAACTTAGAATAGTAACAAAGACAAGAACCTTCAATAACAAGCCAGACTGAGCATTTACTATATGTGAGAGATTCTGCTAAGCACTGTTCTGTAACCAACACAGCAGAGGTGAGGCATATTCCTGTTAGATTCTCTATTTTAAATAAGGAAATTGTGGCTCAGAGGAAGAGAGATAAGACGGGTAGAGCTTAAGTAAAGGGTCTAATTCTAGATTTCGTGTTCAAGTTCATCAGGCTGGGTCAGACAGTATAAAATTACTTAAGAAAAACAGAGATTTTCCCTAGGCCCTTGTGCATTCGAAGCAAATTCAGAGTATGAATCTTACTTCTCTTTCCATTCTTTCTTTTGATCTTAATGTCTTTTTTTTTTTTAACCAATCACTCGTTCTATTTTTTTTTTTTTTTTTTTTTTTAAGATTCTGGTCTCACTCCATGGAACTTACTATGTTGCTCAGGTTGACCTCAAACTTGCAGGAATCCTCCCATCTCAGTAAATCATTCAGGCTTTCAGGCAAAAGTGTGTGTGTGTGTGTGTGTGTGTGTGTGTGTGTGTGTGTGCGCGCGCGCGTGCGCGCCCTGTGAGGTTGTGTTTCTGGCCAACTCCTGATGGAATCAAATAGGAAAAGGATTCATCAAATATCTAAGATGTTCTTTCAAAATTAACAAGAAACGGATGTACTGTAAGCTAATAATAAGAACTACTAATAACAACTATAACCATTACTGTTTAGTCCTTTGGGTACCAATTTGTATATCCTGTTGCCAAGGTGAAGGTAATAATTGAATCTATCCTAAATCTGAGTGATGGAGTAGTCAGAAATGACTCCATCTGACAGAAGAGCCAGGAGGCAAGTGATGGATACTATTGTCCAGACGTGACCCTCCATTAACACTACCTATCAGCATCTGTATCCTGTCACTGGTCCCTATCCTAGAGCCAAGAAAACTGCCTGGCACAGTCCAAGCTCTTCCAGGGTTTTTATGCTGCTCCGAACCCCTCATCAACCAAATAGGTGAAGAGACTAACCAAAACCCTGCTTCCCCCATCTCCATCTGCCTTATTGCCCCTCTCCAGACCCATTGTTTGGCAGGTGCTGGCAATTTACTCCTTATCTTGCCTGTTTATGGGGGATTTTTAAAATTAATAACAATGGGAGGAGTGGTATTAATATTAATTAACACCATAAAATGGGACAGTTTTGGGATTTCACCCAGTGAATCCTCTCAGTCTCTAATTGGAGCTTTGGAGAAAGGGGAGGAGGAGGAGAGGGGAAGGGGAGGGAGGGAAATGTGTGTGTGGGGGAGATACAGATGACCTACTGGGTGACAGGCACAGGTTGGAAGGGTGACATTTTATTGTAAGCTTCCCAATGAAAGGAAGAAAAGGAAGGGACCAGTCAATTTAATGCAGGGACCAAGAGTGCAAGAGTGTTGCTAAGAGACAGAGATGCTGGTGAAGTTCTATCACAAGCCCTACTCTGACCTTATGCAAATAGAGGCGGCCAACTCTTTGTGGAACGGCTGAAAATTCCACCCCCTGTGTCACCAATACCTGGCATAGAGCCTTTCATTCAAATGTTCTCTAAAAACACACACAGAAGATGTGACAAAGTGTGACACATTTAGGGGCTTTAACACACACACACACACACACACACACACACACACACACACGACTCACAAGGATATGAGGGATAGTAATAACAGTAATATTTGTTACATGGGGGTGGTGGTGTCTATAGCAGATCATCCTGAGGCATTGTCACCCACCCCTACCTTCTGTCACTGTCGTTTTCCTTTAGCTGTACAGTAACCTGAAGATTCAGAAATCGCCCTCTCTGCAGAAATAGAAGCCTATTAAGACACTGCAGTGGTGTTCAAAGTACTGCCATTAATTCACACCCGGAGGAGTGTGAGAAGGGATGGTGTGAGGGTGGGTGGATAGAATGAGAAAGCTTGGTGCATACTAGAGCAATCACAATTTATCCCACCACCACCGGCAACCAAAAAAGAAAAAAAAAAAAAAGAAAAGAAAAGAAAAAGAAAGAAACTTTCCTTCTATTCAATTTGTCCACTCTGTAGGATAGTTTTAAAAGAAAGAAAGTTGGGGGAATGAGTGTTGTAGGAAGTTGAATGTTCTTAGAGTTTACAGGGAAGGCTGGCAGGATACATCCCAGTGAGCTGATAACACTGGGTACCAGAGGTAGGAAGGTCTTGGTCTTCTTGACAAAGGGCAGTGGGGGGTGCCTTTGCGGATTTACCTATTTGCCTTTGTTCAGAGCCCCCAAGCAGAAGGGTATACTCTGCCACCTGGTCCCAGGTGCCAGAAGGTGAGCTCTGAACTGGAGCTGCTGTAGCAGACCCGACCCTTGCATTCCATGGAGCAGCCAATGAAAGGCAGAAGGGTAGAAGAGCGAAATCCTAGAATCCTAACTCGGGCTGCAGGCTCTGGGTTCCCCACTTTCTGCCTCATTTCCACAGTGTCTCCACTCCTTTCCCCCTTAAGTTAACTATTGGCCTCCCCCTAGGTTGGAGTACAGGAAGCCATTCACCAGCCCAATGCAGCTCCTAAGATACCCACTCCCCCAGGGTATTAACCCGGAAAAGTTGAACACCCCACAGAAAAATAGGTTTATTCATGATTTTTAAAGAAGTTGGTTCCCTTGGAGTCACAGACAAGAAGGCAGTTTTGGAATCTTGAGGGCCTTGGGGGCTGGCAGGAAGGATTTGAGGAAGAGGCAGGGCTTTCTCAACAGTCGCAAACCTGCCCTTGCACAGCCCCAGGGACTACCAAGGACTGACGACAGTTAGAACCCGAGCCAACCTGGAAAGCTTCTGGTTTGTTCCTCATGTACTTCCTACACAGCAGAACAGAGTCATTTCCTCTAAGTGAGGGCAAAGCCCGCACACACAACTTGGAAAACTCAATTTAGCCAGCCTACTTTTTTACATTCCACTTCCTCCCTCTCTTTTGATTTCAATATTGATAACAAGCCCGCTGCTTCGCATCTTTATGATAATAGTTGCAAATGAGTACGACCCCCACCCCCCCCCCCATCCCCTGCCTTGGGAGCTTTTCAAGCGTTCAGTGGCAAGTAACTTCTCAGGGTAACTTCTCCCTGCGATCCTCCCCTCCCCTCTTAATGGTGGGACTTTTTATAATGTGCACAATACTATTAAAATTTCATATTAGCACTGTGTATGGTGAACTTTGTAATGGGAAATTCAATAGCTGCTGTAAATATTAATGGAATATGAAATGAAGCCACAGCCTCGACCAGCCCTGACAGTAAAACGGAGTGAGCATGTGGCGGCCCCGGGGCGAGAGAGGCCTTTCCTCTTGTCGCTCTCGCTTTATTACATTAGTGCTGGTCTCCCCACGCCGGAGTGGGCTCAGAAGCCGAGGCGCGGGGTCACCCATGACAAATGTCCCGGTGTCTCGCCAACAGGCCCCGCCTGGCCCTGCCACTCCATCTGCCCAACAGGCCCCCGGAGAGTGCTTGCGGGTGTCAGTTTCGGGCACGGAGCTCTTGAGAGCGCCAGGTTTCCAAAAAGGTTGCAGTGGTTCCGGCGCCGCCTCAAGTCAACGCTCCCTGGACCTGGGGGAGGGGAGAACTCCAAACGCGCGTGTTAACGAACCCCAAGCGGCTTCCTGAGGTCGGAAGAGGTACTGGGAAAGCCCGGCTCTCACTCTTAACTAGATCCATGGACCCCTCCCCCAAGCCCCAGCCCAGCCCCATTCCTAGCCTGCGGGACCCGTCTCAGAACCCGCCTTCCTAAGCTCTTTTGGGTGACAGCTGCCATCACCTCCGGAGTCCCCGAGCAGTACTTGGGTCGTAAACTGACCCATGGGCTCCCATCCCCATCCGCTCCCAGCCTATACCGTCCGCTGTGTGAACTATCAGAGTTTAGGCCTTGGAGCCAATAGCTCAGCCTTTTTCCAGTCTGGAATATTCCAGAAACCACTGGGGAGGGTGGCTCGTGTAGACTGAGGGAGTCGCAGCACTTCTTGCAGGCGTGGAGGAGCAGACCCAGCCTTTTCGTGAGCCAGGATCGCCATCAGGGAGGTCTGTCTACACACAGGCAAACGTGGCCCTCAACACCTTGTGCTGCGAGTTATTTCTCCAGGCTGGGAACGATCCAGATTTGAGTGGCAGGCGACGCGTCTGCCTGCTCGCTGTATTTATGTTGTACCCACAGCACTTAGGAGACCATAGTTTTTAGATGGGATATTAATCTTCACTTGTTAGGAGCTCGGCTGTCAGCATTGACCAAGGGCCTTCAGGCTTCTGAGGGCCGGTGGTGTCCCGAGCTCCACCGCCGGCGCTACCTGGACCGTGAGGACGTGCAGGGTGGCGCGCAAGACTCGGGGCACGGCTGGCCCTGCCGCGGTGCAGGAGATGCCGGGCTGGAGAGGAAGGTTGAGCGAGCTCAGTTTTTCATTTTTGCCTCTTTGCAGGGGGCGAAAGAAGGGCGCTTTCTCGTTATAAAGATTTTTTTTTTTTTTTTTTTTTAAGGCACGAAGCTCTCAGCTCACAAGCGCAGCGAGCTCGCCCTTGGATCCCGAGTCCTCCCATTTCACCGTCACTGACTGCTGAGTTAGTCGCCACCGCCACCTCCCTCTTACCACCGGCTCGTCTGGGGACACTTCTGTTCCAACTGTCCTCTCCAGCTTTAAATTGTTTCCTGCCCAGTTTTTATTCACCCCGGGAATCAATCCAGAGTAGCGCTGCTACCTCTCCCTCATTTAGTCTCCAGGTACCCAAACATCCCTGGACCAAAGGAAGGGAAATAAAAATGGAATTCGCACCAGGGGTTTCCAGGCAAGGATTGCTTCAACAAACTAACCCTTTATCCAGGACCCGGCTACTGCTTCAGGTGTGGTTTGCAGGTCACGATCCTATGGCCCGTCCATCCCTCCGCCTCAATCGGGCTAAGCCTTAGTGTGTCTTGGGGGCCATTAAGTGCACCCCCCACCCTCGCCGTTTTTCGCCTTGCCCCTATAAAAGAGTTACACTTTCGAAGGCTTAAAAAAAAGACAAGAAATGGATATAGGTTTTGTAACCGTTAAATAACTTTCCCAGCGTGTATTAAAGAAGATTGTATTTTATCAACAGCTGATTGATGCCCGCGTGATCCTGTCGGTTTGTCTATAGTATCATATTTATTTAACCTGCTGGGGGACTGTGTTCAGGGGCAGCCTGCTCATGCTGACAAGAGCGTGCACATTACACACTACCCCAGGTATTCTGATTGACTGTTCCCACCCCAAAGCCTTTGGTTCATAATTTAGCACAGCGGGTTCTACATCACAGACTAGGCTAAAAGAAAAAAAAAAATCCTGTAAGAGATTTCAATGAACAACTACTGGCAACAAACCTTTTTCTACCTGCAACCCAAAAATATTTTTAAATACCTCTCCAGAGGCTCCAGTTTGTAGTATTAACAACTATAGGGCATTCAACAGTTATTTGCCCTGTATCCTCGAAGTGCTAGCAGAGAATTCATTTCAGAGTCTGTGGCTGGACAAGCAATTTTTGAACTGGGGGGGGGGGGGGGGTAGTGGTGGTGAAGTGGTGGGGACAAGGATACATAGCATAGACTTCTTTTTTCTTCTCTTTCTCTTGCAATAGCAGGCTTGGGGTGGAGAAGGCATAGACAGAAAAGAATAGTTCTTTTTCCCACAGATGCTCCTCTGTGTGGCTTTGGAATGTAGTTCATAAGGTCTTTTGCTGGAATTACTACCATTATTTAATTCCAAGAGGGAGAAAAGACTCCTTTTTTCCCCTCTAGGAGACAAACTCTTCAGTGTACCTAAGAAACATTCAAAATATTTGCGTGCTTTTAAAAAAGAAAACCATCTCAGCTATCTGGGTTCATTCTAGCAAAAAATGTAACCTGAAGTTAGTAATGCCTAGTATAGTACAAAAATAATTTTCTCTTAAATGATTTCTAAGAGGAAGGAAGTTTATTGGGAACAATTATTTTTGTTTGCAGCAGCAAGAGCACATGTTTTAACTTGTGTGGTTTTATACAATTGCTTTTGCTGTGATAAAAATGGGACACACATTTCTTCTTGTATTACTGGTATTCTGGCTGGTGATATCTTTGTAAGGATGCAAAAACAAAGTTTGAAATGTATGCTGTGACAAAATTATTCGCCTTGTGGCTTTGCATTTGTCTTTTAGAGATTCTGGAAGCCTGAAAGGTCATCTTGGCAGTGTAAGACATCTAACACCCCTCCCCAGAGTTTATTTTGGCATTCTAGGTCAGATGGGATGGTCATTATCAAAATGGTCAATGGTTTGAAATTCTAGGGTGTAGATATGTAGACACTAAAGAAAGATGTCAAGGGCATAATTGCCTCCATATGTATTGACATAAGTCAGTATAGCTAATGCAGCCTCCTGCTTCAATTCTTGGGTTATTATTGAGGCAAAAATATTTTTTTAAATTCTATGTAGTGACGATAGCAATTGTTAAAACCTCCTTCTTCATTTCTTTTTCATTCTTGAACAATAGTCACAGAAGCGATCTTTGGACTTGGTGTGTGCTTTTAAATGAGGACAAAGACATTAACCAAATTTCCTACACTCCTCCCATTTCTAATTAATATTTCTTTTATTAAATGTCCCTTATTGAAGCCTTCCTTCTATTATCTCATACTTGAGGCAGGTTTGGGAGATCTCAACATCACACTTTCTTTCCCAATAGTAAATATCATGTTCACAACTCATTTTATCCCTACATGTTGCTATTTACCCTTAGATGATATTCAATGAAAAAGGAAAAACAAAACAAAACAAAAACAAAACAAAACAAAAAACCTCAGGACATTTGAGAACTCCAGGAAAAGCATCTCTTTGCTGAAAAAACAGCCATGATAAAATGTAAGTGCAGACACAATATCCAGAGAGAAAGAAAGGACAGACTGGCAAAGGAAATATTTACCCATGCCTCCATGGCAGCCAGCAGCACTAAGGCAGACCCAATGAAATAAAGGGAAGGATGATTAGTTTGCAGTGAACAAATTCTATGCATTTTAATCACACATGTTATGAAAGTATTGAGATGTATGTGAATCTATTGATGGCCATTTCCCAAAATATTTAGAAATCACTGATTCCCACTGAGAGTGAATATTTCTTCCCTCCCTCCCTCCCTCCCTCCCTCCTTACCTCCCTCTCTCCCTTCCTTCTTTCCTTCCTTGCTTCCTTTCTTTCTTCAAGGTTTCATGTAGCCCTGGCTGACCTCTCACTTGCTATGTAGTTGGAGGATGACCTTGATCTCCTGGTACCTGCCTCTGCCTTGTGAGATGACAGGCATATGCTATCATATCTGATTTAAGTGGTGCAGGGATTGAACTCAGGGACTGGTCTATACTCAACGAGTGCTCTAGCAACCAAGCCACATCCCAGCTCTGGGGATGAACTTTTTGAAAAACCATCCACCACCAGTTTTCTTTAATAGAACACCACGTTAATTATCTGCAGTAATGAATAAAATAATTTCATATGTTGTTTCCCAGGGAAATCAAATCGAACAAGGTCCCAACTACTTTTGAGGGAATATTTTGATTAATTTTAATGCAATCTGGTACACATAAAAATTAACCACTTTGAAGTCTGACTGCTTCTTAATTGTATAGCTCTGGGCAGGTTACTCCATTTCTCTGTCTTTGAGTTCCTTTATGTAGAGAAATAATAATCATACCTGTTATCATGACTTGTGGAAAGGGTTATATGAACTAACTCTGGAGAGGTTTTTAAAGCACAGCTGAGCAGGTATCACTCCTAGACATCCAGCAGTTATTGTTATAGCCCATGGTATGCACTGATGTTTTAATATCATTATTGAAAATTATGTTTTTCCTCTGATCACCTATGTTGTATGACTACACCCCTAAACTCAAACTAAACGTTGAACTGGTTCTAATAAGACTGCTAAAAAACCTATACTGTAGTGGAGTGTCAGCAAAACTAACAGTCCCCAAGGAGCAAAGCAATCTTTGTTTTCCTTGTGTCCTTATGTTCAAGGCACACTAAAAGTCCTTTTATGTAAAGTCTATACAAAAATTCAGCTCCAGAAAGTGGTGAGACTGCCACCGAAATGTTTGCACACCGAATTTGAAAACCTGACTGAAAGCTCCTAAAGATTCACATAGCTATGTTCTCAATTTCCAGCCCCTTTACTTCATAATGGATACCAGCATGCTTCTCCCTCATGCTTGCCATATGCAAGGTACCTACAGCCTTCATAGCATATTTTAACTCCCTCTGTTAGCATTTAACATGGTAGGAGCATTTTAGCTCTCTTTGTTAAAAACATTTGTAATATGTCCTTTATGTGTGTACTGTCAGGTTTCAAAGTCCAAATTTAATCCTAGGAGAAAGTGATATGCTCTGGTAGCGTGTTAAACTGTTGATTAAAAACTCAGGCATCAACGTGAAAAAATAAATAGATTGAAATAACATTTTTTTTTTAAGGTTCTGATTGTTTCCTAATCCATATGTTGAGTTTGGGGTTATAACAATATGAATCTCAAGTGCAAACTGTTACACTACCAGACTACAGATTCTCCTTGTTTGTGAACTGGTCTATTGCCACTTCCAGTAGTAACTTGACAGCTCAAGTGAAAGCAGAGTACAGGAGAGGAGGCCGAGAGCCCCCCCCCCCCCCTTCTGCAACTCACCTTTTGTAGCTACAGAACAAGACTTTCTGTTGTCACAGTTAGATCCCAGCACTCCAAGCAGGAATAGTTTTATTTTTCCCCTCCCCCAAGGAACACCTGGGTCAAGCTGGGCAGGAGCTGGTGTTCTCAGAAGTGTCAACATCAACCTCACACTTAGAACCACACCCTTCTCTTTCAGTGAGTGTTCCATGTCCTACTCACTTCTTTTCATTACAATGCCTTTACATTCAGAAGGAACTCCTTTGCTATTCTGTTATGTATACCAGACACACAGGAAGTCTCGGGACTGATCTAAACCAGGGATGGACTTTGTGCGTCAGATAAAGATGAGAGTGAAGAAAACATTACTGAAATATATAATCCTCCCACATTTTCCACTATTGTTCCATAAACCCGAAATGAATCTTTGACTTTCTCACATCCAAACGAAGAGTCAAAATTGCCTTTAAACCACCAAACATATATTAGGATAACTCCACGGTCTGTTGTTTCCTGGATGCAGAAGGTGAGGTTGGAGGAAGTACCATAGCTCGTCTCTATTTCATAAATGAATTCATTTTTAAACATTGCTTCCTTTGAGATTTAGCAAATAGTTAAACTAGTTTACATACTTCTTTTCTCTCCCTTTCAAGTACAGCTCATGAGTAAGCAGACACCTTAACTGGCTTTCATAGTAGACTGCTTTCTCTTCATTACTTTTTCATAGCAGAGCTATCAAAAATAAGATAATACCCAAAGATCTGGGGCCTAATCAGCTTTCTTGCTGAGTTTAAAGAGTCCTGAGGCTGTTTAAGTTAGCCCTGGTTATGCATGTGGGTGGCTGCAATGTTTGCTCTGCCCCATTTTGATGGAGAGGGTAATGTGTTTGCCAGATAAGGAGAAAGGGACCAGCCACAAACGTAAGGCTCTGTTTGATAAACCCTGACATGGTTAGCCATTTTTCATACACATGAAAGGAAGCTTTCAAACCTGAAGGAAAATAGAGGTGTTCATTCAAGCTTACTCAGTTTACCAAGACAAAAAAGGTAAATAAAGAAAATTGGCATCCTGTAGTCTATTTTATTAATTAGCTTCAGAGCTTATCATGAAATTGAAAAGTTGGATAATGTACAAGTCTGTTTCTTTTAGTTGTGATTTAGTGAGAGAGGTACGTTTCTCAGGTTCATATACCTTGAAAAGACAGTTATTTTGCTGGCCCCATGTTGCCCCATTGCAAGATTTAGGCTCCATGAGAAGGAATTCTTGAATTCAAGTACAGCCTTTATTGGGCTGCCCTGTGTGTTCTTGGAATAAGAGCACCATTTGACATTAGTGTTAAAATACATGATAGGTGCCATGCATTGTAAAGGGGCCTATATCCTGAAAGAGATTGATAAGCCTGGGAACAAAATGATCCTGTTGGGAGTACACTTAATAATTTGAGGCTGGTCTGTTCTAGAACTCCAAGTAATATCAGTACATAATAAAAGTATTTTAATATAAAATAACTGGGCTTGGAGTTGCTGCTTAGTTGGTAGAGAAATGCCTATTATAAATGAGACTGTGGGGTCAATCCTCAGTGCTATATGAAGTAGGCATGGTGGTACATACCTATACTCTCAACACTCAGAGGGCAGAGGTGGGTGTGTATGTGTGTATGTGTGTGTATGTGTGTGTGTGTGTGTGTGTGTGTGTGTGTGTGTGTCAGAGGTTCAAGGCCATCTTCAGTTTCATAGTGAGTCTGGTATCAGCCTAAGATCAGACCATGTCTCAATAAACCAAATAAAAATAACAAAAAATAGCTATTATTTAGAATGACTTTTAAAATGTTGGGGATTGGGACTGGCGGGATGGCTCAGGGGGTAAGAACACTCCTGAGTTGCTCCTCCAGAGGACCTGAGTTCAGTTCCTAGCACATACATCAGGTGGCTTACAACTACCTGTTACTCCAGGTCCAGGGGACCTGATGCCCTCTTCTGGCCTCTGAGGGCACACACACACACACACACACACACACACACACACACACACACACACACACAATTTAGAAAATAAAATGTTTAAAAGTAAATGTTGGGGATGAACTGTTTTGCTTTATACAGTTTTTTCTTTTCTAGAAAAAGAAAGAAAATCAAATATTTTACAAAGTAAAGCCATTAAAATAAAAATTCAGTTATTTTTATTATTACTGCTGTGATTTGGGCTCAACTTTAATAGTTTAATGACTCATGGTTAATTTATAAGGGAATAGAAGCTCTAACTTAATATCTTAGCAAATTTTTCTAATTTTATTCTTAGAAATACTACTTTTCTGGTCCCTTCTAAATTAAAACTGTTTAATAAACTAAATAAATGACCTTCAATGATTAGCTCAACTATAGAATACTTAAGAATGTGATCACATGTATTTCTAGAACTGTAATTTTTCCGGATGTGAATCAATTTAAACATTTTTGTGCTTTGGTGTTAATAATCTATATGAATGTGGAGTTTTAGATGAATTTAATGTCAACCAGGGATTAACGTGCATTAATTAAATTGACAGTATCTTCCTTAATGAGAAAAAAGGATTTAGTTCTAATACTTATGATCTTAATAAAGCTTCCCTCTACTTGTCTATATTTTCTCAACATTAGGAATTATTTTTATTAGGAGGTGAAGTAATTTAGTTCTGGCTGAGTGGCAAAACTCAAATAAACCAAGTGATTGCAAACTGACTTTGTTTTGTTATCAGGGCTCTCTAACCAAGCCGAGTAACTTTCAATTAAAAAGGAATCAATTTGTATCAGCTATTTAAACATAAAAACATAAAACTGAACTCCACATTTCATTTTCTTTTGAGCATTATGTAAGATGGCTGAGCATTCGGAGGGATTAGATGCAGGCAGTGTCTACCAAGTAGTGTTCAACATGCTTGTTGCAGTCTTCTTACATAAAAGCCACATTTCCCCAAAAGCCTCCCAAATAAAATCCTTGTCACAGAGAGTAACCGTAGTTTGTAATAACATCCCTCCACAAACTTGTGAAGTCTCTGGAATTATTTTATCATCACACTGAGAGGGTGCCACACTACCCCAAACACAGGTGGGAGTGCAAAAGTGTCCTGATGTGTTCCCTCCCAGCATATTATCCATGGAACACAATGTGTGCCTTAGCCACATACCAGACACCTTGAGGGCTCTTGTGCCAACCCCAATATGTAGCCCTCCCGGTCTCTCTCTCTCTCTTTCCATAGGGTCTTGTTGTGAAGTTCAGCCCAGGCTGGCTTCAAACTCACAATCCTTCTGCATCTTTCTCTCTCCAAGTGCCTTCACACCTGGCCCAGCTGCTTTCTAAATCATAGTTTCATTATTATTTTGAGATGGAAAATGGAAGAAAAAATGCACAGAGAGGAGGAAATGCCAAAAATAGATCTCTCTTCATGATATACATTAATTTCACTCCATAGACAGATGGCTATGTATCATTGTGTCTGTATACATATATACATACCTACACATACATGCACATCCTTTTTTTGGGGGGAGAGGTCCGAAACATGGTTTTTCTCTGTAACAGTCCTGTTTGTCCTGGAGCTTGCTCTGTAGACCAGGCTGGCCTCAAACTCATAAAGATTGACCGGCCTCTAGGAATAAAAGTGTGCATCATCACTGACAGTTTTTTTTTTTTTTTTTTTAAGATGAGGTCTCATTATGTATCCCCGGCTGACCTGAAACTTAAGACTTAGACCAAACTGACCTTGAACTCATAGAGACACACCTGCCTCAGCAAGTGTACCATCTTGCTTAGCAAACCTTTTATGTGTATGTATACAGCTGGCAAGATGGCTTAGTGGGTGAAGGTTTTGGCCATCAAGCCTGGTGATCAGAGTGCAATCCCTGTGACTCACATGGTGGAAGGAGAGAAATGAGTTCTGCAAGTTGTTTCCTGATTTACACATTTGCATCATGACATGAATATGCTCATTCATTCAAGCACATTCGTCTATGCACACACACATCCACACATATTCACACACTAAAACACAATAACATAAATAAATAATAAAAGGGCACATTGGAAATTCAAAGGAATATATATATGAAAAGTTAAAAAAAAATCAAAATTTTAGCCTTGTTTGCCCCTTTCACATTCCTATATACAGTCTATACTTTATTCATCCATTAGTTTGTCTGCTTACTTATTTACCTAGTTATATGCTGCTGGGGATTAAACCCATGGCCTTGCTCACACTAGCCAAGCTCTCTGCTACTGAACCAAAGCCCCAGCCCAGTTTTTCCCCCTTCTAACAACACTCAAACCCATATTGAGTTCCTTCACCCAGCCCCTCTGTAGCCTCCTTACAATCAATTTTCACTTGTCTGACCCGACAACTACAACCCTGCTTGTCAAGGCTCTTGTATTGTGGGAATTTAACAAGGCAACTTCACATAGTTAAAAAGGAGGTTTATTTGGGGGTAATTTACAGCCTGTAAAGGAGTTGGTAACAGGATCTGGGAGAGGTGAGGTACAGTCCAGCGGGGTTTTCTGGATAACTCTGACCTGTCTGCCATCCAGCATCCAGGATCACCAGGAACAAAGAGGGCCAGGGTCTTGAGGGCTCCTGTCTTGGCCCCGCCCCAGCACAGTTACCAGAAGCCTCACTAGGGATCATACTTCCAGGTCAAAGCTGGAACAGCTATCCACTACACTCTTGCTTTATGTTTTAGGGGCAACAAACATCTCCACAAATACACCACACTTCTAGGAATGCATGCCATAGGATGAGGACTAGTCTAAGGCAAATAAAGTAAGGATTTATTTATTAATTTTATGCCTGGAAACAGAGTGATCTGATGGAAGAACCCTACTTTAAAATGGTTATTATACTCATATTCAGCTTCCCAATATGCTTGCCTAGCAGAGACTTTTGATGAAAGTTTTAGCAATTTTATTATTTTATGTGTATGAGTGTTTTCCTGCATGGATGTCTGTGGACCATGTGTGTGCCTGGTGGTCTCAGAGGTCTGAAGAGTGCCACAGATTCTCTGGAACTTGACTTTTAGACAATTGTGAACTGCCATATGGGTTCTTGGAATTGAACCCAGGCCTGCTGGGAGAATAGCCAAGGCTCTAACCATAAGGCAACTTCTCCAGCCCACATAGCCTTTTATTAAAAGGATTACTTCAGTTCTCAATCTTTTTCAGTTAAAAAGTCAAATCCACTTCTCTACCAGGAAGGGACCCAAAGTTGCCACAGAATACAGTTTCAAAACAATAACAACAGCAAACAAAACCCAAACCCAACAACTACAACCCCCCCCCAAAAAAACCCCAAAAAAACAACAGCAACAACAACAAAAACCTGTCTCCTGAGCTTGGTGAGCATAATGTGTCTCAGTGCAGCGATCTCAGTATTGAAAGAAGAGTTGCCTGGAGATCAACTCAATCCAAAGAGGATTTTCTTTTCATTTGTATTTAGACTGGGTCTCACTGTGTTGCCTTGGTTGGCCTGGAACTTCCTATGTAGACATGGCTGACCTTGAGCTCACAGAGGTCAGCTTGCAGATTGCTGGGATTCAAGGTGTGCACTAATACACCAGTCTGGGATAGCAGTAAGACCATGCTATCAGGATAGTAGCGAAAGGACACTCAGATTGTACCAGAGTTCCTAAAATCATTGTTTGCCAGCAATGATTACACAAAATGGAACCACCTGGGAAACTTTTTAAATATCTGTATTACAATCATCCAAGAAATACCTTCCTTTGCAGACACAAACATGCCATTTTCAAGTGTAATTTCTGGTATTTGTTAGAAATGAGACATCTTAGCCGTGTTACACTGAGAGGAGAGCGGTCACTGGGAGAGCAAAATTGCTCGCTGTTTGATTGTGCCTTTGAAACTCAGCAAACCACAATCTCTCGCTTCTAAGCAACATTGTAACACATGGAAACACGAATGAGCACAGGAGCAGTAGAACCTTGTCACAGAAGTAGTGCAAAACTCACACTCATGTCCCTTTTATCAGATGATATTACTGTGTCGGGTACTACTTACACAGCAGATTATTAATTCTTTACTTGCTGACTGAATTTGTTTAAATTCTTTATGTTCTTAGTGTGTGTGTGTGTGTGTGTGTGTGTGTGTGTGTGTGTGTGTGTGTGTAGATCATGGTGATGTACATGTGGAAGTCAGAGGACAGCTTGTATGAGTCCATTACGTCTTACCACCATGAGAGTCTTAAGGATCCAAATCAGGTCATCAAGTTTAGGAAAAAGCAAGCACCTTTACCATCTCACCACCTCACAGGCTCATCTTTCCATTTCTGATGTTACAAGATATTCAAAATGTGAAAGCAGCCATTTAGAAAATTATTTTGTTGATCCAGATTAATAAATGTGAGGAGCTGGATCTGGCCTGTGGTCCATAGTTTTATTTCGTCTGGAGGGATGATAATAATGGAAGACACCTTCTAGGATTACACTCTCTAATAGTCCTTCTCAAACTCCAACACAGAAATGAATCACTAGGTGATGGCTGGGGATGTGGCTCAGCAGCAAAGCTCTTGGAGAGTTTGTTGAGTCATCCACCCCAAGGTTACGCTGGAATATTCTGATTTGTACTTTGTACATTTCTCACTTGAGCTGAGGCTGACCTGCTAGTAAGCATGAGGGCAGGCATCCAGCCACCATGCTGCTCCTGATAGCTTGTCAAATATAGGTACACTCTTGAGGATTCAAGGATCTCTTTTCCCTCCCTGTATCAACACCATCCCTGGTTGATGATTAGAGTGCTCACACTTGCACTGGGAAGTAGTTGGGGGAATCATATTGTTGGACACAGCTTCCTTGATTTGATGAAATAATCTCCATCTTGTTGGCAAGATTGACTCATCCATAAATACTTTGAAGATGACCTGCTTCATGAGAAACTACAGCTAATGATACAGCACAGGTGATTACTTGTTTCAAGTGGATAAAATGCCATTCCTAAGACACAGATGAAGAAACCAGCTCTCTCACAGGCAAAATAGCTCACCCTAGCCTTCCCAGGAACTAGGATGCAAAAGAGATTTGAAGCTGCATGGAAAGCTTGGTGTGGTAGCTCACACCTATAATGCCAGCACTCAGGAGACAGTTTGGAAGATCATGAGTTCAAAGCTAACATGGGCTCAATAGTGAGTTCCATGCCAGGTAGGGTTGCACAGCAAGATTCTGTCTCAAACTAACGAATGAACTAACTAACTGAATTAATAACTGACTAAATGACTAATCAACTGACTGACTGACTAACTAACTAACTAAAGCAGGATGGGACTGGATGTAGCAGTGAATGAATGCATGTCATCCAGGACTCAGAAAGTTGAGTCTCAGCCTCATGTTTAAGGCTACCCTGTACATTTTGGAGCAGTCCTTTCTCAAAACCTTTGAAAAATGAAGCATGATGATGCTATGACTCCAAAGCCAATCCTCTTTATGGAACACACACACACACACACACACACACACACACACACACACACTCACACCATATCACTGATAAAATATATGTCATATATTGCTTTATAAAAGATTGAAAATGATAACAAAAATTCATATTATATTGGCAAATAAAGTAAGTTAGAAGCAAATGAAATATGACAACAAGGAAAGGAAGTCAGAGTACACATTGTGTCCACAAAGCTCTATTATTTTGCCAGTTGTAATGAACTTGACTCTGAATTTCTGAAGAAAAGGCAGGCTTTCAGAGCTCTATGTGACACCCTGTTCACAAGGCCAATACAGGCAGAGAATGTAAATGTGAATGGAGCTGTGCTGCATTCCCAAAGAACCTTGTCCAGATTTCTGGTTTTACAAAGCACTCTTGGGCTTGGGACTATCAAGGATGGCTATGGTAGTGCTCACAGACCTTTCTGCATCTGTGAGATGGTGAAGACAGGGTACCAATCAGGAACATTCATTGCTCTAAGACACCATACCTGAGTTGTAAATCTGGACTCAAGGTTCTCTATCATTTAATTCCTTCTGATGCTCTTTGCCACAGCACCAAAAGCAAACAAGTTGGGTTTCTTATTAAAACAATACCACCAGGCTGATCATAATACTGCAGAAATCTTTTTTTTTTTTTTTGTATTTATTTTTATTTGGTTTTACATCCTGACCTCAGTTTCCCCTCCCTCCTCTCTTCTCAGGTCCTTCCCCTTTATCTCCCCCCCCCCATCCACTCCTCCTCCTCCTCCATTTCTCTTCAGAAAAGGACAAACTTCCCATGGATATCAACCAGCCATGGTATAACATAGCAGTGAGACTAGGCATCTCCTCCCCTATTAAGGCTAGATGAGGCAACCTGATAGGAGGAAAGGGTACTAAAAGCAGGCAACACAGTCAGAGACAGCCCCTGCTCCCACTGTTAGGAGTCCCACAAGAAGACCAAGTGACATATGCAGAGGGGCTAGATCAGTCCCATGCAGGCTCCCTGATGGCCGTTTCTGTCTCAGAGAGATTTCTTAACTGAAAGGTAAGATAGAGTCCACTTTACCCGTCAACACTTGAAGTCATTGTTACACTTGGCTTAGAGGGTCAGTGCATTTGGTTGGCTGAAAAAGAATATGCATTAAGACAGATGGTTTCAGAAGAAAAAAAAAAAAACTGGTCTTGGGGGAGAGTGGTGGGTGTAGTTTGGGAGCAGAACTTAGACCTAGCTTGTGAGGGGTCATCAGCTCAACACTCAGCAAGCAAGAGGAAGTAAAAATGTCTTGGAGATAAGTCAAATACAAAACAAGTTTTCTTGGTAAAGGGCAAAGAAATGTCTTTCACTTAGTTTTTTTTTTTTCTCCCTTCTTTTTCCCAGAGAGCTAACAACGTATGTTTTCTTATCTGAAAATGAGCAGGTTGGTGCTCTACCAATCTCTAATCCTTTCTGGCTTGAATGCTTGCATTAGTCAGTCAGCATTTTGATGGATTCAGAGAAGGGAAAAAGAGGAACAGGGGTAATCCTCAGAGCACCAGAGCCAAGCATCCATCTGAGATGCAGCCAAGCAGCTTCTGAAACAGCCCTATGACTCACGGGATGGAGCCACCGCTGTGTGCTGTGAAAATCAGCTCACCAGCTCCAAGCAGAGTCTCAGCCCAGGCTGGAAGGCACTTCCAAGGAATTCAGATCTTCTGCCAACAGGATCACTTGAGTCATCTTTCAACATCACATTCCAAACACAATGTTCATGTTGAGTCCTCAGGCATTCGTGGGGAGACTAGCCTGGCTTTGGCTCTCTGCGGATTCATTTTGCATCAGAACTTCATCTAGACTTCCTGAAAAAAACATTAGGTCTTGTTACCCACCAAGAATAGTTTCTCAATGTCTTTTTAAACACTACTCATGATCTGAAAAACGCTTCCTTTCCTCCTTTTGCTTAACTGCGTTGTTGGACCGGTGTAAAAAGCAAATCACCAACAGAAACCAAGAAGGTAAACCGATGTCTGGCACGAGAGTTCCTGAGGAGTTACTGCGGCAGACAGAGCTCTCAGATCTCTGGACCACCGTGTTGCTTTCTCCTTTGTATGCGGCACTCTGGGTGACACTGTCTGTATTTCAGAGTCTATATACACTGCATAGCTAGAAACACGTTTTTAAGCCAATGAGGTTTTTTTTTTTTTTCCTTCCTAAATGAAATGGTATCAACACAGACAAATCAAGGCATGCATAAACTGAAGTCAGTTTAATTTTAGGGTTATGTTGGTGAGGAGTAGGTATGTGTGTTTTTGAGAACCACCATCATTTTTCTCTCCCCTCCCCTCCCCTCCCCTCCCAAGCCCTCCTCTGCCCCCTCTCTTCTCTCTCCTCTCTCTCTCTCTCTCTCTCTCTCTCCTCCACACTGCCCTTCTGCTCCATGTACGTGGATGTTCGTGGATGTACCTGTGTGTGAACATGTGTAAGTGTGCAGGCTGAAAGTCAGTGTTGGGTGTCTTCTGCAATTGCTCTCCAGCTGAGTTTTTGAGGAAAGGTCTCTTACCACAGTTAGTTCTTCCAGCTCCAGGGAAGCCGGCTCCTCATCCCCACCTGGGCACAGCCATTGCTTTCAGGTTTGGCAAATGCCTCATCAGTACTCACTGGAGCTGTTGTTAGGACTTGATGTGGTGTTCACTAAAGGATTCAAAATGGAAGTGGCATAAAGAGAGATATATTTAGCCAGGCAGTGGTGATGCATGCCTTTTTTTTTTTTTGGTTTTCTGAGACAGAGTTTCTCTGTGTAGCTTCACGCCTTTCCTGGAACTCACTCTGTAGCCCAGGCTGGCCTGGAAGTCGCAGAGATCCCCCTGCCTCTGCCTCCCGAGTGCTGGGATTAAAGGTGTGTGCCACCACTGCCTAGCACGCCTTTAATCGCAGCACTGGGGAGGCAGAGCCAGGCAGATCTCTGTGAGTGCGAGGCCAGCCTGGGCTACAGAGTGAGTTCCAGGAAAGGCTCCAAAGCTACACCAAGAAACCTTGTCTCAAAACACGAGAGAGAGAGAGAGAGAGAGAGAGAGAGAGAGAGAGAGAGAGAGAGAGAGAGATATTGATTTATATTTAATTTGTCCCTCATGGAAAAGTTCAGCTGTGAATTAGGGCTTACACAGTAAGTATACCCGTGATATTTTACTTTAAAGAAATTGATGTGAGGATCATGAGATTCATTTATTATTATTATTATTATTATTATTATTATTATTATTATTATTTTGGTTTTGGGGGACAGGGTTTCTCTGTGTAGCCCTGGCTGTTCTGGAACTCCCTTTATAGACCAGGCTGGCCTCAAATTTAGAGATCTGCCTGCCTCAGCCTCCTGAGTGCTGGAACTAACGGCATGCACCACCACAGCCTGACATGAAATGCATTTTAAAATGTAATGACTAGAACAACAACAACAACAACAACCTGTAGACAAATAAACCATTGAAACCAATAGATTGTAGAAACAGATCTATCTATGTATGGCTAATTAATTTCTAACAAAGGCAAAGAATAATTTTCTGATAAGAAGGAGATATTGTCTCTGTAAATGGTCTGTGACAATTATGTGCCCAAGAGAAAAATGTAGCCTTTAGAGTATACCATATCTGAACAATAATTACACATTGATCATGAAAAAATGATATATTGCCAGAAATAAAGACACATGATAGGCAAGGAGTTCATAGAAAGAAGTACCTAAAAAGGAAATAATTAAATATGAAAAATATAAATTAGACATTGTGAAGAAAATGAATAAGGCTTGATTTTCTCTGTTTCTAAGAAAATTAGTATCATTTGGAATCTAATGTTTAGCAAGGAGTGCCAATTTTTTAAACCTTTCTTGAGAGGATATGGCTTAACTTAAGCTCACTAGAACTTTCTCGGCTTCCTTTTCCACCATGAATTGTAACATAACTTGGGGGACGTGTGTATCTCAATCCCCAGATCTGTTGACTTCAGTTTCCTTGGAATATTATCTGCCTTACTACATGCATGAAGACTTGGAGCCAATTCATTCCATCTATGCAATTACCTCTCTGTCTCAAAAGACCTCTACTGGGATTTCCTTGGAAATATTTCCATGAAAGCTTCATTCTGTAGACAAAAGAAACAGAGTGAATAAAACATTTCCTTGGGAATTTGACAGTCTTGGCATTGAAAAGTTAAGCATTGGAACCATAACAGATGCAAACAAGCGAGTCTTCCTAACACCAAAGTCAAGATGTTCCCAGATCCCTGCTTGATGAGTGCCCCGGTGACAACATTCGTTAGAACTCATTTCCCATGCTTGCACTCGGTCTCTGCATTACCTGAACACTGCCAATTAGCTCTGGAAGGAAGCTACACCGTGAGTAGTTTTATAATGTTGGAGGTGTGTGATTCTATTTTTGCTGATTAAAACATGACACTGTCAAGAGGAAGCAGGTTGGCAGACAGAAGAACACTGGAGAGAGAATGTCTTATCTACAATTAATTTTCTGTAAGTGTGTCTACATTTCCAACTGATATCGGCAGACAATTTTCCCTCTTTATACTCACATGGTGTGATGCATCTTACTAATGATGCCATTTTATTGGCATTGTATTCTTTCATCCTAAAATGTGTCACAATTCTTAAAGTTTGTAAAGTTTGCATCGTGAGAGCTTATACTGACATTTCCCCAGCAAGTGACATTAATGCATCACTTTTACATTTCATAAAGCACATTATCTTTCCATCCCTATAACAGAGAGCTAGGGTAATCCACTTATAAAAAAAATCCTGCCAGTTAGCTCCCAGCATTGGCAGCTAGAGTATGGGCTTGGTGCAAGGCATCACACCATCCAAAGAGATACAACAGAGCAAAGTCATTCACCCTCATGTCTGCGAAGCAGAAAAGAAAACATAACAAGATCTGGAGTCTCATAATCCTCATGGAGGACATAACTCCCAGGACACAAGGATTTCCCATGATGCCCTACCTCTTAAAGTTCCTACTTCCTTTCAGGATAGCCTTCAACTTGGAATGAGGATGCAACAAAGGAGCTCATATACAGCAGATTGTTCATGTATTTGAAGGTCTCAGCCCCATGTTCTGGAGTTGCTCAGAATTCATTCCCATGTCTCAAAGCACTCACATGTACAGGTTCAGAACCTGTATTGAAGAGCCGCTCAGTGGGCTGGTTGCTTCTTTGCTCTGCTTCTGTGTTGATATGAACACATGTCCTCACCTTACAACCTCTGGGGGAGGGGGGAGGATTTTATACATAGGATGTTTCTGATAAGCTCACTTCTGCCTTAGAGTGGCCTGAGTGGACCCCAGGCTTCCACAGAGAGCTACCTCTGCTTTGGCTTGTTCCTCTCAAGTGTGACATTCCTGTCTTTGTCAGATGTTTTTCTGCCAGCAGAGATTTTTTTCTTTCCCTAGCATAATTTCTTTCTTTCTTTTATTTTGTCTTTTTTTTTTTTTTTCAGCTCCACTAACCTCCAATCATGTACACAGTCTGTACACAGACTGTTGTTTGAAGCATGGGTCCGTGGCTCTCAGAAGTACTTTGCTGAAGTAGTCTGTGAGTAGGACTGACAGAAAGTTTAAACAATAGTGTCCTGATCCATAAGAGCAGAAAGAAGTAGCAAGTCACAAGAGATGGCTCTTCAGGACTTCAGTCAATAGAAGAATTCTCCTGCTCCAGCTGTTAGGTGCCCCACTCCTGCAGTCAGGGATGAACTGGATCAGTTGTGTGAAGGGTAACACGGACTCTGATTTAAAGTCAAATTATCCATTTCCCAAACTGGCTAATGATGGGAACAGGCTTTTTGGGCGTCAAAGGGTAGAATGCTATCTGCACATTGTCTTCTTTAAGTCTGACAACAAGCTCTGAGAGGTTCAGCTGTGCACCATAGCAGGCAGAATCGCTTTGAAACTGAGGAACTGAACGGTGCCAACTACTCCGTACTGATGTAATAATTACGCATTGCACCATGAAACCTGCTTTCTGATTACGTGGATTGTGGAGATAGATAATTTTTATTCCTAATGTTTATCCTTTGCTGCAACCACATATTTAATTAATAGATTTCATATTTGTTTCATTTGTTTATAAAATATGCTCTCCTTTTATGATTAGATAGCTAAGTGGCAAGGATTATAACTTTCTTAATTATATATTTCTTAATTACTCCTGTATTAGTTAATTATATGGAATTAATTTTTAAAATTAAGTAATTATATTTTCTAATGTGACTCTTCTAATGTCAATCACATTTCTCTGTTAATTTTGAAAATATGGCTTAGCCATGATTACACATATAGTTAATTTTAGCATAACTTAAACTAAAACTTAAAATTCATATAGGCTTTTTACTAAGACTTCATGCATACTATATACACATGTGTACACAACACACACAACTCAAACCCCCCAAAATCATTGGTTACAATCGTACAAAATAAATCAATATTAAGGAAAGCATGCAGGAAAGTCCTAAAAGTGAGCCTCAGTTCGGAGACAGCCCACAGATGCTGTTCTTTCAATTGAGCATTTCCTGTCTTTATACCCGGTTCTATTATTTTACACTGGAACCGTTCTATGTTGAAAACCTACTGTGAGAAAACAACTTAACTATGCTGTCAGCTTCCTGGGGACAGGGTCAATGTTTTATATTCTGCACGTGAAATAGCTTCTGGCACAGTAAGTGTTTGTTGAATTTGAATTTTGAATTTAAGTGAAATGATGCTGAAAATTTTACATTAGCTACAGTCATCCATCTGAGTTTAAGCCAGAGGTTGCTATCTTGGAGAGGGGAATCATTAATAATGCGATTTCTATGGAGGTTATTTTGGTGACAGAAGAAGATGAAAACATTTCTACTCCTCTGAGTTTCCTGTTCCAATCATGCATGAGATCTTTAGACCAGTATTTTTGACTCAAGTGAAAATTATGAGATACATTATCATTAAAGTTTCTGATATCTTGTGGCAAAAGAACTTAATAAATTTAACTTCAACTATTTTTTAAAAGAAAAAAATAAAGGGAGATGCAGAGAGGTTCAGCAATTTGTCATTGTCACCCAGGTATCTGCTGACAGAGAGTGTGACATTTCCGCATCTCCGTTCAGTGTTTCTTCTGTTGTGGCTATTTCAGAAACTTTTGTGTGAATTATTAGACTTCCTTATAGAGCTAAACAGTTCTTCATTCATGTATTCCTTTTAGACCCTTGCTTGAGGTGTATGATATGCAGTGGAAACAAAATCCCTGTAGTGTGGTATTGGGATGATAATTTCCCGTGAAATATTTAAGATCTCTCTCTCTCTCTCTCTCTCTCTCTCTCTCCCTCCCTCCCTCCCTCCCTTCTTCCTTCTTTCCTTCCCTCTTCTCTCCCTGTCTTTCTTATTTTGTGAAAGAACTTTGTCTGGAACACCATACCCTCCTAAGTGCTGGAATTATAAGCATGCCCTATCATCCAGGAGAATTTAGTTCTCCAGTATACTGCAGTGGAATTTTCTGGAATATGCTACCACTTTAACACACTCTTCCACGCTCCCTGACATTGTAGGATTACATGCACTAAAGTTACAAATATGTTCGCGTGATAAGAGATTGTACAGGAATTAGAATAATCCCTTACTTTTAGAGGTAATATCTGTTTTATTATAGTTGTAAATCTTTTATTATTCAGGTATGAAGTTAAAGGTGTATTCAAGTATTTTTTCTGGAGAAAATTGTAAAGCATTTCAAAGTATAAACTTCTTGGGTCATGTTCCTTCTTCCCACTTCCTGCCTTAGAGAAAAACTAAGAAGATTCGGCATCAGTGAAGTCAGCCATCTCTCTAGGCCTGGAGAGCTCTCTTTTGGTTGCATGGCTCATCAAATAGATCGCTCCACTTTTACCTTCCCTCTCTCTTTCGACCACAGTGTGTGAAGTTGCAAACCTCATTGCTTTGGGTTGCTGTTCTGAATCGTGGGTCTAAGTGAAAGGGGAGCTGAGCTGGCAGTATTACGATGGAAAATACAGCCTTAGGAGTAACACCACCTTCCCTACTGACCGTTTGAACTGCAGACTCATCAATACCTCCCCTTTCTTCATAAACACACTTGCGATGCTCCTTCCTCAAAGACAGTGCGGCATATGGAATGCCACAGGCTCAGGCACTTAGATTTCCTAATAGCTGGGCTGACCACCTTGACAAAAAATGAATTTGTGGTTCTAGAAGATTCACTGCAGGCAGAGCTGAAATAGAAAACATCCAACCAAGCTGCCATGGAGTATTGAGAGTTACTACATGGCCGGGCGGTGGTGGGGCACGCCTGTATTCCCAGCACTCGGGAGGCAGAGGCAGGTGGATCTCTGTGAGTTCGAGGCCAGCCTGGTCTACAGAGTGAGTTCCAGGACAGGCACCAAAGCTACAGAGAAACCCTGCCTCAAAAAACCGAGAGAGAGAGAGAGAGAGAGAGAGAGAGAGAGAGAGAGAGAGAGAGAGAGAGAGAGAGTTACTACATATCACTTCAATGCCAGGACAGTGAGGGTAGAGACTGGACTATACTATAGCAGACCCATTTCTGAGAACAGTCACATGGAAGCTGCCTGTGAGAACCACAAGGTCCCATGTGCCAGGTGACCCTTCTTTCCCTTGTTATCGTAGGCAGTGAGTTCTTGCTTTTTTGGATACCAGTTTAACCGTTCATGTAAAAGATAAGAATGCAAATTATTACTTTTGAATGGATTGCATATGTTTTAATTAGGCTTTCTTACCTACTAAATAGGACTAGCTCTGCCTGCATTGAATACTTGTTTGAAGAGTTAGAACAAACTAAAAATGCCAGTGCCTGGTAACTAACAAACCCTTGTTAGGAGAGAAAATTTGTGCTAAAGACCTCATGTGCTTTCTTGTGAATCTAGTACCTAAGCTTCTGCCTTCTAGTATAGTGGGCCACAGACAGAACATCACTCACCAACGTTGTTAGGAATCAGTTAACTAGAGCCTGAAGAAGAAGTCAAGGTCTCTGAACTGCTCTTGAAAAAAAATCAATTTAATGGCCAATATGGTGGAAGATGCCTGCCTGGGATGTTGGTGGGGAAGATCTGTCTTTATCAAGTGACCGCAGGTCCCCCATGACTAAGTGGTAGCACAAGTCAGCATTTCACAACCTTGAGATAGTTTTTGAACAGATGCAGTAAAATAAATAAAAAATAAATAAACAAATAAAGCTCCACTCCCAAGTAATGCAGGAGCTAGAAACAAGTTAAAAAGGGAGGACAAAAGTCCATCAGAAGGATGATTTTATGTGATCATTGTATTACATTAAATCACCTGAAAACAATGTCAGATAAAAGTAAATTGGAAATGACCATTTTTTGATATTTTAATTTTCACTTTCTTTTGTGGTATCATGTGTTGAACCTAGAACTTCCATCATTCTAGGCAAGTGCTTTGCTTCTGAACTATATATCCCTAGACTTTTTTTATTTTATTTTATTTTATTTTATTTTATTTTATTTTATTTTTAGCTGAGGACCAAACCCAGGGCCTTGCGACAAGCACCCTACCACTGAGCTAAATCCCCAACCCCCCTACATGTTTTTACTCATTATTCTGAGTCATTCTCAAACAAACTTACAATCTTCCTGTATAAGCCTTTCAAGTAGCTGGAATTACCTATAACAAAAGGTCTGGATCTCTGATGCATACATACATACACACACACATACATACATACATACATACATACATACATACATATATACATACATACACACAGACACACACACACACACACAGACACACACACACACTTTTTTTTTTCCTTGTCAGGGTTTCTTTGTGTATCCCTGGCTATCCTGGATCTTGCTCTCTACATCAATCTGGCCTTGAACTCACAGAGATCTGCCTGCCTCCCCAGTGCTGGGATTAAAGACATGCGCCACCACCACTTGGCTATCTCTGATATTTTTAAATAAATAAATGATATAAATAATCAATGATAATATTTGAAATGTTTTGAAATGAATTGTTTATTTATATCTGAATTTGAACCTACCTATAAACAGGAAAAAATAGACTTTAACTTTGACATAAAAGGAGATAGACTAAGCCAGGTGGTGGTGGTGCACGCCTTTGATCCAGCACTCAGGAGGCAGAGGCAGGCAGATCTCTGTGAGTTCGAGGCCAGACTGGTCTACAGAGCAAGATCCAGGACAGGCACCAAAACTACATGGAGAAACCCTGACTCAAAAAACAAAACAAAACAAAACAAAACAAAAAAAGGAGATAGTCTATTTAAAAAGATTTTAAAATAATATTTAAAATGTGGAGATGTAATTATATATATAATAAAATTAATAATCATTTAGAATATTATTTTACTTTTGTTAATAATCTGGATATATGAGCGTAGAGCAAAAAATCAACTTTATGTTGGTCAAGAGTCGAATAGATGCCCCAAATTCTAAGCCTATGCTAATGCTGTTGGTTACTCCCCATAATTTGATGCTAAAACCATATTTCTAAAGATACCACATGCTTATGGCAAAGAACTTGGACAAATCTAGCTGGTGCCCTGCTGGAAGCTTCACCCTTACTGGTCAGCATTTATAGTCTAGAATAGGGGGAAAGCAACCGTTCATCTCACTCAGCTATGAACCCGGAAAGCTATAATAATGACCTGCTTATACCGGTGTAATAACGATTTGGGACAACAATGCCCACTGGCTAGGGGAGTAACCAACCACTTTTTAATACTGGACTTAAGGCCCGCTGAGATGGAACCCCTTCCTGACCCTGTTAGTCAGGTCAAGAATCTGAAACTAGGTAAGTCGTAGACCTTAAAAGAAAACCAATTGCTATTACTCTGCTAAAGAAACACAGCAATGAAAAGACTCCTAATGACATATTGCTCTACTCGTAGATCAGTGCAATGGCTCAGCTGTCATTCGAGAAGCTCCCTGACATAGTAGTAATTAACACAGAGACCTAGAATTGGACAATATTCAGAGAATCAGAGATTTTTTTCTCAGTCCTCAAGCCTTCCCCTAAATGCTCAGAAATCTACGTGGAAGAAGGAACAGAAAGGTGCTAAGAGCCAGCAGTGGTAGGTAACTTTAAGGAAACAGTTTTTTCTAGACACAACAGGGCTGTTGGGGAATATCATCTTGAGATGTGTTACTTTTGTTTATATTGCATTTGTTTAACTCTGTGATGCTGTGCTACTTACCTGTCTAAAACATCTGATGGTGTAATAAAGAACTGAATGGCCAATAGTGAGGCAGGAAAAAGGATCGGTGGGGCTGGCAGGCAGAGAGAAGCAATAGAAGGAGAAATCTTGGGGGAGGGGGAGAAGGGATGGGAGCACAAGGAGAGGAGGACATCAGGGGCCAGCCACTCAGCTACACAGCAAGCCACAGAGTAAGAAATGAAGAAAGGTATCCAGGAATAGAAAAGGAAAAGCCCAGAGGCAAGAGGTAGATAGGGTAAATTAAGAAAAGCTGACTAGAAACAATCCAAGCTAAGGCCAGGCATTTATAATTAAGCATAAGCCTCCATGTGTGATTTATTTGGGAGCTGGGTGGTGGCCCCCCTGAAAGTAAAAAACAACCAACAACACAGGGCAGATAGACACATGAGCCTGCAGAGAATGTGACAGCATGTACAAGCTCAAGCCAATGGCGAACATCCAAGCAATGGAGAAAGAAAAGTGGAGACCAAGTTGCATCTCTAGCCAAGAAGCTATTCACAAATGTTAGTTCCTGGAGGTCAGGCTCTCTGGTAAATAAAATGCTGATTGGCCAGTAGCCAGGCAGGAAGTATAGGTGGTAGAAGCAGAGAAGAGAATTCTGGGAACAGGAAGGGGAGGCAGAGAGATTGCAAGCCACTGCCATGAGAAGCGAAATGTAAGGTACTGGTAAGCCATGAGCCACATGGCAAAGTATAGATTAATAGAAATGGGCTAAATATAAGAGTAAGAGCTAGACAACGGTAGGCCTGAGCTAATGGCCAGGCAGTTTAAATAATATAAATGTCTGTGTATTTATTTTATAAGTGGGCTGTCTAACAGGGCTTGGTGGGGGCTGGAGAGAAGGTCTCCAACTACACTCTGGTCAGGAGAGTTGGCCAACACAAATTGACTACATGTTTTCTAGTTGCTTTTTTCTTTTCTTAATCTCTTTCCCAAAGGATACACCTATCAATTCTGATGCTTCAAGGACTAATTTTCAGCATGAATTTTGGGAGGGATATCAACATTTAAATAATAGAAATCTTTAAATCCCTTTTCACTTGAAATAAGTGTCTGAGTTTTAAAAATCAAACTGGAAATGGATATTTTCTTTGTGTGTGTGTGTGTGTGTGTGTGTGTGTGTGTGTGTGTGTGTGTGTGTGAGAGAGAGAGAGAGAGAGAGAGAGAGAGAGAGAGAGAGAGAGAACATATGTACTTAGTACATATGTGAGCATGTATACTAAGGCAAGAAGAGGGGAAGGTTCGGTGTTTTGTGCTATAAGTAAATTTCTTTGTAACAAGGTCTCTCACTGAAACTGAAGCAAGGCCAGTGGCTAACAAACCCTGGAATCCTCCTGTCTAAACTTCCCACAGACCTAGGGATACAGTTATGAGAAAGACCATGTTTTTAAATACTTTTTTTTAAAAAAATGTGCATGCTATTGTTCAAACTTGGGTCCACAGGCTTGTACAGTAAGCACCCTATCTTCTCATCCATCTTTCCAGAAATGAAAAACTCAAAAAAGCCATTAGAGTTTCTCTTGATTGTATATATATATAAAATTATTCTCTAATAAACCCAAGTCAGCCTAGGAGCATTTTACTGGACAAGATGACTTATTTTCTTCTCTTCTTTAGATGGTACCCAGAATCTGTAGCTATGCAAAAAAAGCTGCTAGGTTCATGTTCCTGTAGCAGGCAAGAAAGCATCAAAGCCTCAATGATTATGAAGCTTATGAAACCTTAGAGAATTGAGTTAGCTCTGCAATTATTCCAACTAAAATAGCACATGACTTCTATATCACATGAAAAGCTTTCTCATTATCTCTGCATCCTCAAAAGTTACTCCTTGACTTCATTCACTTGTTTTATGAGGCTTCAGGCCAATAAAGAAGGACTGACTTTTGTCATGTTAAAGTGAGAAAGATTCTTTTTCCTAAGCAATCTTTTCCTCACATAAAATGTGAATTATACAAGCAAGCCTACCCCCAGGTTAAAACCATAAGCTTTGACAATAGTCACCATATGCATTGCTTTGGAGGTTCTTATTTTTCATCAGCTGGAGTATGGAACTTCAAAGGTAGTGTTAGCCATTTCTGAGATGAATTCCTTGGTAGATTATACTGACTGTAGTACTTTCTCAACTGACTTCTGTGAAAATAATTTTGATTATTCTTAGCTTCAGAAGTTTGAACTGGGGCCCAATTTCCCCACACAATGATGATATGAACTTGTTCAAATTGTTTAACTTTCCTGGTTATCCAATGATAAGGTGCTAAATGATCGAAAGGTATTTCATTAAAAATTGCTTAGTATATAGATGTGTCATTTAATGATAACTCAGTTGTACAATGGGGCATGAGTTGCTGATAGATAGGCAGTAAGAAATTCTGGTGTGCTATTGTGCAGTAGATGGCCACAGATGTGGAATATGTAATGCCTATCTCAAAAGGCTAGAAGAAAGGATTTTTCATGTTTTTTATGATAAAGTAGTGATAAAGGTTTGAGCACTGTAAATGGAATGTTAAATGGTCTTTAAAAAGCCCCAGTGCCAGATATTGGAAAATGATGAAAGATCAGAGAGCCGAAGAAACAAGCTTTAGCCACCATCTCTTACCTCACTAACTTCTCAGCCTGAAAAAGCCTCAGCCAATAGGACTCTAGCTGAAGCTCTTAAAAGCATGCATGTTTCCCACGTACTCGGATTAAAGGTGTGTGCCACCACTGCCTGGTAGTTTCTCTCCCAGACTGAGTCAATCTCATGTAATCCAGGGTGGTTTTGAACTCACAGATATCCAGACAGATCTCTGCCTCCCAAGTGCTAAGATTAAAGGTGTGTGCCACCACTGTCTGGCCTCTATGTTTAACCTAGTGGCTTGTTCTGATCTCTAATCTTCAGGCAAATTTTATTAGGGTACACAATATATCACCACATTTTCCCCTTTTTTGTATAAAATAATAAAAGAAGGTTATAACCAATATAAGAAAAACTATATACAATAAGTACAAGTATATACAATATATACAGTCAAGAATTACATTAACTATGTCTAGTCCATTAACACTTGATAGATTCAGAGAAAATACTCCATTATTTATCCTATTTTGGTGAGTCCAAAATGTTGTATCTAATTCACTTTCTATTGCAACTTGAATTACCAACCCCAAACTATCTTTTGATGTCTTTCAAACTTAAAAACTTTACACCTCTTTAGTGAGTTTCTTTTCTGAATTTATTAACAAGGAAAACTATAGCTATCACTATTTAATTTCAGAGACTTGAGAAGGAAATAATATTTACTGAGTATGCAGGAAGTGCAAATAAGCAACTTCTAAAAGATGTGAGAACTGACAGAAACAGCTGGCTGGCTGGACAGTCACCCAAGGTTCCTCTGCAATGTTGGGGCATCCATCTTTGGCCTACAGGCCTAGCATATCTTAAAGATTCATCTGTGAAGCAGGATTTTCTAAAGGACCTTCCTACCTTGTTTTGGCAAGGTTTGGCAGTCCTTTCTTTTGTGTCCCGCTTTCCCATTTGGACAGCATACAGTCAGCAGTTGAGGCAAAGGCACTTTCTTGCCCAGTGGCTAACTTTTGCCACGAAGAAAGTCAACTCCATGTGGAGTTTCTTCAATGCCCATCATCTTCTCTGAAGTAGATTGCTGCTGCCAGGAGCAGACATGTCTCAGAGTCATTAAAAACATCTTAAATGTCATATTCTGTAGATCTCTGAAGTGTTTGAAGATGACTTGTCTATCTAAAATATGTTTCTGTTTGACCTTGAAAACATACATAATATGTTTGATTGTAATGACTAACTATTAACTTGTATTTCTTATATCCGTATTAGTTGGTAATAATTTTTAAGGACTAGCAATTTGCACTACATTTTTAAGTGAACTGTATAGGTGTAATACCTTGAACAAGATTAGAAATATATGTACAATATTTTCTAACAAAATCAATCTCAAATTTGTATCATTATACATAATTTGTATACAATATACAAAAATCCAATCCAAAGTAAAATATTTAAAACTAGTAGTTGCTTTTAAAAAGTATATTCAAAAATCTACTCTTTCATCTTATCATATCAATGTCCTCCCCTTTTTCTATTCAGAGTAGATTCAATAATCT
This sequence comes from Onychomys torridus, assembly GCF_903995425.1. Lineage (NCBI taxonomy): Eukaryota > Metazoa > Chordata > Mammalia > Rodentia > Cricetidae > Onychomys > Onychomys torridus. The sequence continues at coordinate 50,689,617 of NC_050443.1, read as the reverse complement.
ACCCTTTTATCCTATCATTTCTATATAATACATTTCTATATTATATCCTCATTTCTTCTTTTAGAAAGAGATTGACTATGACCAATAACAATTTTTAACCAACCACTTAACAATGACAAACACCCATAATCCATTTTTTGGGAATGTAGGGGTAGTTTTCTAGGCTACTTCCTGATGATTGGGGGCACTGGTAGTCTTATGGGGACACACAAAAAAATTAGGATTATGGTCAAGACCTGATTGGAGTAGTCTGTGAGGCCATGTCATCTCAGCTAGCCATCTCAATAGTGTCCTGAACAGTTTGTAATCCAAAGCTGATCTTTGGGTGGTGTTTGTCAGCTTAATGGCATTATCATCATCTTGATGGAATCATCATTGTGGGATCCCATCATCTTTTTGGAGACTTCAAAGGTTGCATTATGTCTGATTGGTCTTTTTCCTAGTAAATTTTTTCTGGGTCGTTCTTCCTTCTTCTTTGGATGCTTATTTGTCCAGTGGTCTTTAAATTCCTCAAGATGGTTGTTTTTCTTTTCCTAGAATGACAAAAACAAAACCCTTCCCCAACCCTAGCTTTGGGGAGTTTCCAAATCTAATCTTTATCAATTTTGATTTATAATTTCTCCTTAAATTTTTATTTTATTTTCAAAAGCTGTACTATCATCTAGAGCTGTATGGTTTCTTACAATAGGCATTGGGTCCTTTAATTGCTCTGGGAAGGAGTTTCCTCCATGATGACAGGAAACAACTGAATGGAATCTGACATGGGGGCCTGCAAGAGGCCTCTCAGGGAGTTTCCTGATGGCAAAGGCAAGGGATTACCTTGTCTGTCCCTTGTTGATCTGTGTTTGTTAGTCCAAAGTCTGTCTTTGCCACACCTTCTGCATAATCCAGAAGGGTGGGGCATTTTATTGGGATTATTCCCAGCAAAAACATTGTTTCTAGGAATGTCCTGTTTACAGTCTCTTTCTAGGTGACTTCGTTTACCACAATTGAAACATTTGGCATTACTGTATTTCTTCAAACCTCTGGAAATCACTTCTATCCAAGCATCATCACGGTCATGAGATTCAATATTAATTGTATCTCGGATCCATTCTTCCAAGGGTACTGATCTTGCCTTTAAAGGCCTAATTATCCTTTTTTAAATTGTACACTAGCATTTTCAAAAGCGAGAGGTTCAATTATTATCTGTCTAGCTTCTGAATTTGGTATCATTCTGTTTACTGCTCATTCTTTGTAAGAAATCAGGGAAACTTTCTTTTGGGTCCTTATATATAACTTTTGTAAATGACTCAATTTTCTTTTTCACTTCTTCAATTTTGCCCCAATCATTCAAGGCTGCCATGTGGCATAAAAAGATTGTCTTTGTTTATCAGTATAATCACCTTCTCCAAGAAGTTGATCTTGGGAAATTTTTATTTCCTCTAGCTATTGTTCAACAGTCTTAGCCTCATCCTTCCTCCAGGTTCCTCCATTGTAATTGTGGACCAGACTCTAAGATGGCTGTAACCAAATCTCTCTATTCTTGAGGGATAATTCTATTACAAGTTGATCATAAGTTTAACATCTGTTTCATGAAAGATGAGTGGATGCCATATGAGACTATTACTACTTTGAATCTCCTCAAATCTAACATTTGCACAGGAGTCCAGTCAGCTCTTACATAGCATTGAGGATATCTATTGCTGGGTAGTTCCTGTAAGGTTACTGGATAGATTAAGGTTGGCTGTTTGAAAGCTTTAGGCTGTTTCTCTCTAACCTTATAATGCAATGTTGAGATGGGTTCTCTTTTAAATTCTGTCCAGGTTTGAATATCTCTATGATCTGTTTAAACAAGTTTTCCTAAAATTTTTAACTTGGCACTCATATTAATCAACTTTTTAAAGGATAAAACAAAAATGATCAAACAAATAATATTTATAATTGACAGTACATCTATCCCATCAACATTAATTATCCTCTCATTTAATTGTTCCATTTTCAGACCATTTAATGTATAGTCAAACAGAGACCAAATGTCTTCCATTGTAAAAATGTTTCCTATTTTTTGATATATATATAAAAAAACTTTCTATTAACTAATTCCTCCCTTTAAGAAATCCCAATCGTCTCACCAATTCTGCAGACAGTGATGATTCAGATAATGATGTGGCAGCAGCTTGTGGAGGGGGCCTAGAGAAAGCCAAAGGGAAGAATCTAAAGAGCCAGCTGTCTGCATGGGAGACCTGTGAAAGCAACGAATTCCAGTGTGTTTTTGGAGCCCCCAAAACCCATGGATTTATTTGCAGAGAGGCTGCAAGAAAAACTTAGCCAGCAGTTTAGGGAGCCTGGCCAAGGCGGGGTAGAGATTCTGGCCACATGTAGCTCTGGCCTGAGCCTGTGGCTTTTCCATGAATTCATGCCCCACAAGTTGGACACCAGATCTTGCTCAAATTTCTGAATTATATTATAACTCCAGTGCCAGATATTGGGGTAAATGTTGGAAGATCAGAGACAGAGGAACAAGCCATAGCCACCACCTCTTCCCTCACCAACTCCTCCGCCTGAAAAAGCCTCAGCTGATAGGCTTCTAGATGAATGAGCTTCCTCAGCCAAAAAGGCTTTAGTTCCTGTCTCCTCACACATTATATGCCTTTCTCTGCCCTGCCATTAAAGGTGTGTATGCTCCCCAAGTACTGGGATTACAGGTGTGTGTAGTTTCTCTCTCAGACTGAGTCAATCTTGTGTATTCCAGGGTGGCTTTTGAACTCACAGAGATCCAGATAGATCTCTGCCTCCCTAGTGCTAAGATTAAAGGTGTGTGCCACCACTGCCTGGCCTCTATGTTTAACCTAGTGGCTGGTTCTGTCCTCTGATCTTCAGGCAAATTTTATTAGGACACACAACATATCACCACACAGCACCTTCCTAATTTCCGAGTGTACATGTATATCAAAACATCCCATGGTAGCCTGTGAGTCTATTAAATATTTGTGTTTAAATGGATTAAAAACACATTTAATTTCAGGATGCATTAAAAAATTCATTGTTTCTATGTATATCTCCCAATTGTTGTAATTAGGACAGCTTAGATAACATGATTCCAAAGTCACATACTCCCAGTCATGTTTTAATGTTTGTTCATATCCTGATGTACTCATGTACACCCCTAATTCTATAAATTGCCATTGGATGGAAGGGTGAGAACCCCTGGGAATAAGATGGAAACAACCTTGGAAAAGCATAGGAGCTGGCTAATGAGAAATAGGAGGCTTGGGCTGAGTAGGCAAAGAAGAGTAAACTGTGAAGGTGTGTGTCAGGTACAAAAGGCTCTGCTTATTTCTGCACCAGCCTGCTTTCTTTACAGCTGTGTAGATGACGTCAAGGTAACCTTGTAGGACTCTGCTCAGTGGTGCCAGAAGAAAGAAGGAGGGTTCAGAAGGAAACATCCTGCGTGGTTGGTCTTTGTAGGTACCCCCCGCCCCCCCCCCCCCCGTGTGTGTGTGTGTGTGTGTGTGTGTGTGTGTGTGTGTGTGTGTGTACACTAGAGCAGCATGTAGAGTTCAGAGGACAAATTGGGGGAGTCAGTTTTCACCTTCTACCATGTAAGTACCAGGAACTGAACTCAGGGTTAGCAGCTAGTGTCTTTACCCACCGAGAATCTCACCATCTCAAAGAGCTAAACTTTTGCAGTTAATTTATAGTGAGAGTGTAGATTAGACAATGGTTTGTAAATCTTGAATTTTCAAAATAGTTGATGGCCTGCTGTCCCTAGATGGTCTTTGATCAGTGATAATGGTTGCTTCAGTATCACACAGACTCTTGTGAATTGCAGTTGTCTTTTCTGGTCTTTTCATTTGCTTAACCAATAAGCTTACTGGTACTCACTTTTGAAACAGTATACTATCGAGGGTTAAAGACAGCCCTCATCTCTAAAGATTCTGAAAGTGACTCAGATGCAAATTCCATTAATTTTCTATGTTCTCTGAGTGTCCTGAGTTGCAATTGGAGGGGATTCTTCTTTCCCTGTGGGCCTACTGTCATTGTTGACTGTCCCTTGGCCCAGTAACTATCTGCTTGTAATCATTTTAGAGGACCCTGGATACACTCTACTTAGGAAACTAGCAAAATTAGGTCAAATAGAAGTCAGACTAAGGTGGGCCTCAATTTTTCTTCTCATGCATTCCAAATTAAGAGGGAAGGGAAGGGTTAACTGTAAACTGTACTGCCTTGAACCCCCACACTCTCTTTATCTAGCACACTATAATAAAAGATCAAGAGTTCCTGCTTATTATCTTATTTTTCCTGCCTGCTCCGCCAGGCTAAGGCCCAGTCTGGTTATGGATTAACACGGTGATCAATAGTAAGCCTGCTGTCTCTCTCTCGGCAGGGGAAAATGAACTCAAAATGCAGTCAAACTCTTATTGATCAAGGATATAGGTCTCACTTTCATTACCTCTGTCTCCTGATAACCCACAAATAATGTGATGAGTCGCTAATCTCTCTGATTTTCAATGGACCCTTCACCCCTCCTGTCCGCACATTGCCGCCCTTATTTTCATCTTGATACACACTCTGTGTGATTCATGTAGCATGAACTCCCACTCTCTTACTGTCAGGCCTGGTCAATCAGAACTAATAATATGGCTCTTCACTGGTGATGGAGGCTCCATCGAGCCCAGCATACAGTGTCTGCAAACATGACAAGGAGGTGCAAGGTGTCAGCAGTGAGGATGGAGAGCGTCTCCTCAGTGATGCCACCCTCAATCTGGCAGCAGTGTTCTGCAGGGTGATCCACCGTTACCCTGACCCACCGCTTCCAAAGTGATCCCCAACTTACTAGCTTCACCCATCAAGATGCTTTCAGGGTGAGTCACACCAGGGGACCTGCAATGATGCAATGCTTGACATTTGACTCTGTGTTGCTCTCTAGGTCCCTTGACTTTGGTGCATAAGTCATCTCAGAAAGTTTCTATTAAGTAGTAGAAAAGAGCGTGGAGTAAGACCCAAATATCAAGTGCTTTTGAAGTAGGATGTTGTACTGTTTTAAAAAAAAAATTATAGTTGTGTTGTGTGACATAGCATGGCTTTTGGGGCAACAGTCTTACTTCAGATTACACACATTTGTGTGTGTGTGTGTGTGTGTGTGTGTGTGTGTGTGTGTGTGTGTGTGTACATGTGTATATACATGTATGTTTAAAAATTCTTGTGTGTTTGAGTGCAGGTGAATGTGGAGGCCAGAGAAAAACCCTAGGTGTCCTTCCTTGTTTTAAGACAACATCTCTCACTGGCCTGGTCCTCACTAAGTAGGTTAGCTTTGCTGGCCGGTAAGCCTAGGGATCGGCTTGTTCTTGCCTCTTGAGTGTTGAGATTGCTGTCATGAGCCACCACACCTGCTTTTCTACATGGATTGTGGGAATGGAGGGCAGGTTCTCGGGCTTCAATGGCAAGCATAGACTTAGCCATTCCTTTGGGTCCAGAATCATCTATGTAGGCAGGCAGGAAATTGAGGATGCTGTTTTTAAATGAAAGAACTTCATTTTGTCCAGAAAATTTCTCTTCTTTAATTTATGATATAAAAATGATTCCAAACCAAAAATTTAGGAAAAT